>NC_141230.1:24137500-24155000 GCF_054856515.1 Filicampus tigris | reverse complement strand
CAATGTATGAAAAGTACAATATAAAGAACATTTGATTTGATCATTTCACCAATTTCTGCTTTCAGGTGTAGCAAGAAAAATCAATAGCACCGACGGAACCAAATTCGTAACTTGACCAACTATTTGCAATTGACGGGCGCTGAGCGGCTTGGATAACGGACGGATGGACAAGCGCGCACCTCATATAACCGGGGTGGGAGCAGCCGAGACATTCATCGTTAATGGGAAACTTGAGCTTTGCACCGGCATTCACACCCATTTGGCGGCAAAGAAACAACTCAACTCGGACCTTAGTACGAGTCCATTTTTTATTGTTCTCCAGACACTTAATACGGAGGAACACATGAGACAGTAAGTCAAATATTCCTATTTCAACACACGACACATTCTTATCGTGGTGGCCTAAGTTCTTCCTGTGAGCATTCACCACCGCTTGAAGTGCTCTGACATTTTCCATATACATCAAAGTTAAACATTCTTCATTTGATTGTTCTTTTCAGTTGCCTCAAGGGAAGATAAGCGGTCCAGAAAAACGGATGGAGGGATGGCTGTTTCTGCAAAAGAAACACGTCAGTTTGGATTTTTCCATGAATCGTTTTTCGCGTCATGCTGTCGAGCGTTTTGGCGCTATCTGGTGGACAAAGTGAGATCACGGAAATTTCCAGTTGACAGCCAAAGTTCTTGTGACGCCTGTTAAAAGCGAGCGGTCCAGATGGCCTCTGGTGCAGGTGGTTGCTCTTCAGACGGTTTCTCATCATGCTTTGCAGCACAGGACGAGCATGGCCATCTGAGGGAAGGGAAGGGAAGGGAAGGGGCATGACATTATTGTGATGATGATGATGATGATGATGATGATGATGATGATGATGATGAGAAACTATACTTGCGCATGGTGGCCATCTGCTGAATGGTGTCGGGGAGCGGGTGCGTGAAGGTCTCAGGCAGGAAGACGCTGAGTGCCACCCCGGAACGCAGACAAGGAACCCACCAGAATCCACGGCAACAACTCGTACCGCGCGCGCCTGACACACGCGCCATTTCACATGGCATACAGACACATGCGCACAAACATCCATGCGTTCTCATCATCCAACTTGTACCAGTGAAGACCGTTGTGAATACCTGAGTCAAGACCCCAGTAAAGACATACACAAAGAGCCAGATGAAGACCCTGAGTGAAGAGTTGAATAAAGACCCAAGTGAAGACTCAAGTAAAAAAATATAAATAAATAAATAAACTGGCAAAGACCTTGAAGTAAGACTCCAGTGAAGAATTTAGTGAATACCTCAGAAAGGACCTGAGTCACAAGCCCAGTGAAAAGCCTCGAGAAGATTCTGGCGAAAACAAGAGAAAGGACACTAGTGAAGTCTCCTGTTGAGGAAAACCCAGTGAAAACCGGAGAGAAGATTTCAGTGAAACCTCTAGAAAGGACCTTAGTGGATTGTACTCATTGAAGATTCCTGGAAAGACAGGAAGGACAAGCCCACAGGAAAGAGCCTGGTGAGGACCCTGAGTGAAGATCCCACCACAGACCTAAATGAAGACCCCAGTAAGTGAAGACCAGAGCAAGGGCCCCAGTTAGGACCCAAATGAAGACTCTGACTGAAGAACGCAGGAAGACAGAACTGAATGCCTGAGTAAAGACCCCAGTGAAGTGACCAAGGGCTATAAGGATAGACTTGACTTGACTAGTCAACTATTCCACTTAGATAGATTAGATGGGTTTTATTTGAAAGGGGAAAGTGCAATTTGACATAACACATGAACAAACATGGTTAAAAAAAAAGCCAGAACTTGCCAAGAGGCTATTTTTCAACTGTAGTCCCCTAGCTGGCCATGATGTAAAAAAAAGCATTCAAATGCAATTACAAAATAGAAATAGAAATACCAAGACACTTAGAACTCGAACTGACCCAGTTCTAGGATGTAGGGTGACACTGCGGACCCAAGTCGTGACAACGTGGCACAGGAGGACAAGGCTGTGTTCCGTATTACAGTGGGGTACAGTTCTCCACTGTATGTGCACAAAACACTCACGCCAGCCAGGACCCCAAACTTCCCCAGCAGCACCATGAACAGGGTCAGGCCTGGATGAGCTGTAGGGGGAACAGACAGCACAAGAAGCCATCAGTTTGGACCAGCGCTGTTCAGCGTGGACTGAGCTGTACTTCACCGTGCACAGTGATCCGGACCAGGAGCAGCGCTACAGCCCCCAGCAGGGAGAAGGCGATGTAGGACAGACGGCGAGGAAAACGGCGAGAGGCCAGCCAGCTAGCAGCATATGCAGGAAGCTCAATGGCCGCCACCAGGAAGTAGTTCGCAAAGGGGTTTCCAGACAGAGACGACATGTTGAATGACATGCCGTAGTAGCTGACATTCAGGGAGAACCTGAATGCAACATAACAATAAGAACCTCAGCTGCCCGTTGCAATTTTACAATGGCTTCGGAACTCGCACTGAGAAAGGAAGTTAGTTCAGTTTTAATGTTGCATACCATGATGACCTAGCAAAGGGCAAGGACAAAAACCCACCAGACCATCCACAGGATCAGCGTCATGTGACAAACATTCCTCGTCCGCACCAGGTCCAAAAAATCCATTGATTCCGACTGGTAGCTTGACGGAGTCCCAACCTGCGAGGACACAAACCCCGGTGAAGACCACATTCAGGACCTGAGTGACAGCCCTAATGAAGATCCCCAAAAGACCTCACTGATGAGGACCTCAGTGAAGACCCTTGTGGAGGCTCTTGTGAAGAGCTGAGTTAAGGCCCGAGTCAACCCCCCCATTAAAAAGCCCAAGAGGACTCAATTGACGACCCGAATGATCCGATCAAATCCAGGTTCAGGTCTGCTCACCTTGGTGGTTTTGAAGATGACTTGCGGAGCTCCCACGCGGTTCTCCAGCGCAGCTGATCTTAGCAGAACTTCGGCTTGTCTCAGACGTCCACGAGACACCAGCCAGTGAGGAGACTCTGCAAGGGGCCTACAACCGAACACAAAGGTTAGTACGTGACGTGGTCTTGACTGCCAATTCAGGTCGACCGGGATCAGAGGAGCATGATGTACAAGCTACATTAAGGTTGGTTGTCATGAAATTTCTATTGATGGCTCTGTGCTGGATTGGATGGTGAAGAAGTTTCCAGAAGTTCGAACAAGCCCAGCTCACCACCAGAGCGGCACACAGGCCAGACCGGGTAGCGCCAGGATCAGTGCCAGGAGACGCCAGGTGCGGACTAGGTAGGCGGTCCCAGGCAAAAGCAGCATGCCGAACACCTAAGCGAAGGGCAAACACAGATTACAGAAGAGAACCCTGGTTGGACCCGTCAAGACCTCTGAGCCTGAAGAAGAACAAGCAAACCATTGCTCAGTATGCGGTGCTGGGGTTGCCGCAGGGCACTTTTCGGTGTTCCCTCTAATTCACATTGTGCACAATCTTCTTGTGTGTGACGTGTCAGCTCAAAAGACAAGCAATCCATAAACACGTTCAGAGAGGTCGTTTGGCAAATGAATGCAAAGAAAAACGAAAGAAGTCTCACATTGGATTCCAAGCTCTCATCATCCATTTATGGTGGTTGTGATCGTTTACTGCATTACAAAAATAATCCTAATTTACAGTCACGGTGTGACTCACCTGTAGTTGACAATTGAGTTGAAGGTGAAGTAGACTCAGAAGTGTAGTAGCGCAAACTAGTAGCCCTCCCTTGGCATCAGTCATGAGCTCAAAAGTAGCGCTCACGCTCAAAAACATTGGCGAGGACATCATCACTCCCTGTCAGGGTATATATCACTTAAAGTGGGAAAGTCAAGCCAAACATATTTTTCCCATTTTTTACATTTCGTGCAGGCCCACTAGTTGAGACAAGGCGTTCTGATTAATATTGTGTTTGTGGAATATGAGTTCAGCAGCAAAATTCACCCGCTTTTCGCCATCTCAGGGCTCAAATAACGACCAATCGTGGCTCGGCTGTTTTCTGAAGCTTGGATGTGTGAGGTGTCAGTCGAAAAAAAAACACTTGGAAGTCTACTCGCAAACAGTTTGGAATGTCCCATTTAGAATCTGCTAGGCTAGAACTGCCCGGGAACAAAAAACGGGTTGCGCACCTAGCAGAACTGTTCGGAGTCAGAAGTCTTCGCACATTCAGAAGTGAACTCTGATAAAAGCCTGGTTGGGTGAGCGGTTCTGACCTGCAGGGGGATGGCGACCTGCGTCCATTCCTGGCTGAGGTTGCCGTCGGGGATCTGGCAGGCGTGTGGCGGCGTGGCCAACAAGTAGAGGCTGGACCACTCGCCTTTGGAAGGGACCCCAGGAAGGACACCGAATCCTCGTAGTCCTGCATCGCCCACCCGGCCTTCCCTTACCAACGACACGGTTTACGAGCACGCCCACCGCTCGACTACACGGCCGCCAAGAAAAACGGCGCTTTGAACACCTTGCCAATGAAAAGACCTTGACTCCTCCCCTCCACACACATCTCTAGACACGTTGTGTGTCTTAGCCCAGTCCACACATGCAAAACTTTCCCTATCACACACTTTCTTCTTGTTCTTACACACATTAGGAGTCACTCAAACACAAAGACAAACATTCACTCATGCTCACATTTTCCTTCACACGTCAACCACGCGCGCACTCACACATTTGCATGTTTTCTCTCACACGACAATCTGTCATTTGGGCACTCATACGCGGTCACTCTCAATCACTCTCTCACAACACAGTAAACACTCGCTCTTCACCAGTTCTAACAGCATCCACATCAATGGACACACTCACTCATATTTACATGACGCACTCATACTACCTCAGTCACACACACATTCACATTCTAGTCTTTGGCATCGGTGTTAACTGCTAGCCACTTGCTCTTGTCGTGCTTCCGGTACAAGTCAGCGGTAGACTCCACTCAGGACGGACGGTATGTCTACGCATTCCAAACCAAACTCTTAGCAAAGTTCTGATACAGTAATAAGTCCAGTCCGAACCTTTTAGTGGACTTTGGTCTTCTGGCACTCATGCTAACCAGACAATCACACATTAGCAACAATGCTTGTTGCTAATGTGTAATTGTCTGCTTAGTGGACTGAAGGAGCATCCTTCAGTCTGGTTCAATCCAGTTCTCATCAAGTTGATCGTCAACAAACATTGGATACATTCGCACGCAAACACTAGCCGCTAATGTTAGCAACACACTAACAGTAGTCTAACAGTAGCTATTGTTCCTCCGGATTTTGTCAGGCCAGGACTCAGGTCTCGAGATGATACAGAGCAAGTCAATCAAACGAAGCTTTTCGGACCAGGTTGCCAATGAACGGCCCTTGTAAATGTATAAAAGTGGTCCCAACACAGACATTCAAAGGGTCATAGGTCACTCCTATTTGCTACTGCGACCTAAGTGCAAGACAACTTAACTGTACTTGCCAATCGTGTCCTGTACTGGGTTGAAAAAAGGACGGAAGAAAACAGGATGAAGATCGGGTGGCCTTTTTTGGCTCGCATGTGACCACTCGGTGACGTTTTGAACAGAGCGAGAGAGCAGACACACAAAAAGCAGCTTGTTGCTAACAAAGACTTTATAAATTAATAAAAACCTTCCCTTTAGTGTTTTTGTGACAGCAGATCATTTTCCACCCCTCACATACATGCAATGACAGTCAATCATATACAAAAATATTCCTTTGACGCGTTAGACATTTCTCCTTCGCACGGAATCATTTCTTTGTTGTTTTCTTACACTATTTACACGTTCCGTTTGCGTGTGCTGACTGCCTCCACGTTTTTGCATAGTTGCAAACTGGAAGAAACATTTGATCAGGTGAAGAGAAACATGGCACCTGTACAACAACAGAAACAGTCAAAAAGTGCAGTAGGGGGAGGGACTCACTTGACTGCAGCCACAAACCACTTGGCAAATAAACCAAGAGACAAGTGCTCCAGCCTTGCACACACTTGTTTTTCGTTTTAAAGTAGTGTCCAAACTACAATCATCAATCGTTTGTTTTGACTCGATCGTTGAACATTTAAAGTGTTGATGTCACTACTATGGCAGGAGGGACGAATAGTCTCCGCTTGCAAGACAACAAACATCAATCGAGGAAGACTAAAGTCTCATTGGCAAACATTCTTACAATATGAAGTCTTAAAAGCTCCTTTTCCCTTTTTTTTTTCCCCCCACCGCCAAGTGCTTGGCGGCAAAACCTGTTACATGACACCAAAGCCTTTGTGTCTTTTGAAGTGTATTGTTGGCAGTTAGCACCAAAAGCTAGCAGAATGGAGCCGAGATGCTGGAAAGTTGACCTAAAAACTTTGTCCCCTTGGTCCAAAAGTGCTTCCGACTGGCCCTCATTGGCCCAAACTGGCTCTAACTGCAACTTACTGATCCTGAATGGAGCACAATTGGCTCCGACTGGTCTAAACTGCTGATGCAAACTGTACCTTGCCGGCTGTAACCGGTCAAAACTGCGCCGAAGCACTATTTACTGGCCCCCAACGAGTCCAAAGCCGTAGAGCGGCTCTGGCGCGGTCGGTAAAGCGAAGGGTCGGTAGTTCGAATCCTGACTCCTACTGTCCACCTTGCAGGTGTCCTTGGACAAGACACTGAAACCTAAATTGCTCCCGTGTCAGCATTGTAGATGGGAAAACGGTTCTCAGTCGGTTCAATAAATCCATCCATGATCTGAACCGCTTATCATCATTGTTCTGAAGTGGCTGTAAGCCTCCCCCTGCAACGGTGCTTCCAATTGCAATTGCTTTCCTGGTTTCTATTGGGTTCAAATGCTCGTGGACTGCTAAGACCTGGGGTGGGGCCGATTTGTGAAAGGTGAGGATGTCAGAAAGCACATGAAGTCAGTTCACAACAGCAGCAAAACAAAAGCGGCACATGGCACACTGCATTCCGCCTCCTGGCACACAGCCTTTCAAAATAAAACACATTGAGGGAGGATGGGGAAAGTTAGTGTTTTGCATACGTGACAGCTGATGGATCACCGTTTGAAAGGGAAATACTTGGAGCAGCACCAACAAAGTGCACTTGGACCATACGGTCAATATGATACATCATATGCACAAGATCACGTGCACGAACGTGTCCACGCCCAACAAGGCTTTTTGCCATTGTTTCGGCGTCCGCCCTTCGCCATCTACCAATCAATGTCCATTCCTCGGTGTCTACCCCTGAGCATCCTGACTTTCTCCTCTGAGGCGCGTACTCGACGTGCAGGTCGTTCTCATCCACTCCTCTTTTAGTCTTCGTCGGCACCATGGAGTTGGACGAGCCCTCTATTCCGAGACATCTACTCCGAGTCGTACGCCCCTTTTGCATCTGGTCTCAATCTCTGACCCTCAAAGAGCCTCTTCTCCTCTCATCTGACCTTGAGGATCTACCCCTCAGTGTCTCATCCTTGGCGCCTGCCCCTTGGTGTCTACTCCTTGGCATCTTGAGCTACATGTCTGTTGCTCGGAGTCTACATGTCCCTTCTGCATCCATTCCGAGGCATCTACCTCTATCCGTCCACTCCTTGACGTCTGGCCCTGAAGGGGCCAGTTCACCTCGGAAGCTAGTCTTCGATGTCTACCTCTGGGCGCGTTTGAGGTCTACTTCCTGGAGTTCAGCCCTCGGTGAGTGACCTCTCAGGCATCTACTCCTCGGCGTCAGTGCGAGTGAAGGGCAGCGCCACCGAGTGCTCCTGGGCGAGGGCGGCGAGCTCCTTGAGGAACTCGCAAAAGATGACGGCGCAGTAAACGGCGTTCTTCACGCGCAGCGCCTCCGCCTGCTTCTCCAGATTGGACGCTTCGCCAGCGGGTCCTCCGGTACCGCCTCCGCGGAACAGAGCGCTGTGCAGCGTCTGGCCGCCCACCCGCACGTGGGCCAGAGCCATCTGGGCGGCGCTGCGGGTCCGAGTGGGGCTGTTGGTGTGGCGGAGGATCAGGTCGCTGAGGGACGACTTGCGACTCTTGACTGAGAGGAGAGAAGACCACGAGTCAGCGCGAGAGGAAGTCACCACGGCCGCCCGTTTTAAACCCGAGCTCACCTAGCGAGTCCGAGCGCCGGAGGGGGGGGACGGCGCCGGGCGGCTCGCTCCAGTCCACCTTTCCGCGAGCCACCAGGTACTGCTGGGCCTTCCTCAGCATGGCAGGGAAGTCCTCATGGGAGGCGGCAAAGGCCTCAATGCGGTTCTTCACAGAACCCAGGACCTGCAGACAAATACAGCGGCGCCTTCAGATACGAGAGAGACCAGCTCAGAGTTTTTCAAGGCACCGGCCGTCGTCCGACCCATTTGCCGCTTTAACTTGCGAGCGCAGATGTGACACGAGTGCCATACGGTGGCAGTGACCCAACTCGCAAAGTCGACAGTCGGGTTAAAAAACAAAAACAGCTCAAGCTGCTTCAAGAGACACTTGGGCGAGCTTAACATTGGCACTTTTACAGAAAACCTATACAATAGGTTTGCTGTAAAAATGACATCAGTACTAAAGTGCCCCTCGACTCGGCAGCTTGCAGCAGCAGCAGGCGAATTGGAGCTGTACGCCCCGCTCTTCCCTCCCCGGCTAAAGGTAGGATAATGGGACGGCTAAGAGCAACAACTAGCTTCAGGTCGTTGTGTTAGCACAACAACATTAGCTCCTTACTCTGCGTCCAGCCTGCGTCAATCTTTATGTCGCGGTGTTGCCTCCCAAGCAGTCGCCAAGACACCGCTTGCAGCCGTCAGAGAGTGAGCGCCGTCACCTGCTTTAGCGTGACGTTTAACTAGAACGCCCAGGGGTTTTTACAACAACTATTGAACGACAAATCTGGTTGATATTTGACAAACAACTCTGCTGGCTACAAGTAGATGACTTTAATTTGTAAATTGGCCGTTCCATGCCAAAATAGCAGGTGATATGGTGGGGTGACATCGTCAAATGTAAAGCATAACTAGCCAAATGACCGCCTTCTGGGCGTTCTAGTGGTAAGCCCTCATCGAACAAGCGTCAATGTTCAGCAAACAAAAGGTTCCAGCGAGGCTGACTCCACAACCGACCGAGTGTGACCGCATTGGAACGTACCTTTCCGGCTGTTTGCGTTCCAAATTGGACAGCGTGTTGTCAGTCAAAAAAAACTGGGGCCATTCCTCATCCAAATAAATGTGCACATATCATTTCCACTTCAGTCTCTGGAAATATCCTGACTGGTGCTTAATGCCTGGCCCGTCCTAACCGTAATCAGCAAAGAAGCAGTGTTTTTTTTAATTTAAGCAAAGAAGCAGTGTGCGCTGGTCCCAGCCTAAATCTATGTAACTCTGCTCACTTCCACATTTCCCGACTCTCATATAAATCAGCCAGAGAGAGGTTAATCCTTTTGATATGTTGAAGTGGACATTAACAGAGATGTCCGCATCAATTTTGGTGCCAATTGATCGCCGTTTTTGGACGTTATAAGCAATGAAAGTACAATGATTTCCAATGGAGAGTTTGGAATCGGTTCCTCCCGTGACTCCGGCCGAACAAGGATAGAACGGTAGGTGGCGCGGCCATTGTGCTCATTATCAAGGGGCGTTATTCATGGAGTCACTTATTTCCTAATTTCTCCAAAATGAATGGATAAAATAGAAAATGGCAACTCTTTGCATTTTCCTGATCAAAAAATATACAAAATGAACTTGTTGGTGAAAACATGGCCATCCCTTTAATGCCACTCCCGGGTGACGTTTACTCGAAACCTAAACAGAAAACAGAATGACCTATTGCACCTTTTGTGGCTAAAGACCCCAAGCCAGTCTGTTCTTTTAGTGTGCAACTTTTTGTTTTGTTACTTTGCATTGAATTATTTTGTTTGTAAAAGCTACTGTACTCTTTTAATGATGTGAAGCACATTTTGTCTATGAAATGCGCTACAAAAATAAAGCTTCACCCACCAGTCTATCGGTCTGTCTTCTACTAGCCCAGGAGGCCCCAAGGCAAGCGCACTCCAAGTCGAGAGACTCTTTTCTAACACTGAGCCAAGCAAGTGCCAAGTCCTACACTGACTAACTTGAGTCCAAGCGGGGGCCGCCGGAGAAGAGGTCAAAGGGGCAGAGGCTCACCTGGATGAGCGACTTGACGCTGGGCTGGAAGACCATGTTGGTGTTGAGCAGGAAGGAGCGCAGCAGCGGCTGAGGGTAGCACGCCAGCCGCGCCACCATGCCCGTCAGCAGGATGTTGACGTACAGCGAGTTGTGCAACATGTTCTCCATCTTGGCCAGCAGCACCGCCAGCAGCGGACCTGCACGCATCGCGCAAGTCACGCACACACTCGCCTTTCCCTGCACACTACATTTGGCCTACAGCGCAAGCTCAAACAAAAGCAAAAAAAAGGGCCATTCTTTGAGCTGGGAGTCATTTTCAACTTGGTGGTGCTGTACTTGAAAATGTAAGAAAATAAATAAATAAAAAAAGAGCAGCAAATGGCAGATTTCCTTTTAGACTCTGAGTGGGTTTGAAAATCCACAACGTGAAGCACCCACCCAAAAAAGCTGACTTTAGTCAGGGGGAAATGTTCAAATCACTGTAACTTATAATTACCCATTCACTCGTTTTTCCAGATGTTCTTAAAAACACAAAGCATGCAGTTTTGACAGGCAGTGGCTGGGCGAAGTCACCCGACTGCGACACGCAAAATGCTTTGAATGGACAACAAGAGAGCGTATTCAAGGAGAACGCTGGTTTGCAAATGATCGGAAGGGTGCCACCCCTATGGCAATAGGGGTAAGAACGTGACCTTCTTACCTGTGTACGGCTGACACGAGCCCTGAGCAAGAGACTCGAGAGGTCTCCCGGGACTGCAGACGGCCGTTTCGGAACTTTCCGCCTTGACATCGTCGGCCAACCTTTTCTCCTCCGGGTCCTGGCCACAACGGCGCCGGTCACCCGGGGGCGTCTCCATGGCGCCAGCGGGTGGCGTCACGCGGTCTTCCAGCTCCTTCAACTCCCGGGTGAAGGCCTCGATGTTGATGCCCTCACCGTTGGCGTCGTCTAGGGGCCGCGTCTCACCGGAAGACTGGTCCAGAAGCTCTTGGATGAGGCTTTCCACCGTTGGCCCACGGTGCTGGGCGGAGGCATCGTTGGCATCGGGCAGCAGCGGCCGGGCATCGCTGGCATCTTTGGCCGGGCACCCATTTTGATTGGCGTTCTCATCCAAAAATTCCTCGCGGTCCACGTCTCGCTTCACCTTCTTGGCCTCCTGCTCTTTGTCCCGAGTCGGGCAGCCCTCGCCTGGCCCCGCCGTGCCGTTGAACAAGGCTGCGAAGGAGGCGGCGGCGGCGGTGGAGGAGTTGTCTGGCGCCGACGGGGAAGTGGGTAAAGGCGCGGGGCAAAGGTGTTCTCCGCCTTGAAGGCTCCGCTTCTTGGAGCGCGGCGTGAGGCTGATGCAGTTGTTTTGTCCGATGGTGACGTCCCACTCGCCGCTGTCGTGCTCCGAGCCGCTCCAGTCGGACCGCGCCGCTGCCGCGCCAGTTCTCTGGCCGCCGCCTCCTGGCTGGAGGGAGAAGGGCTCGGGGCACACGGCCATAGAGAGGGTGTACGCGGGAGGTGGCGGCGCGATGCTCGGGGAGGGGTTCTCACCATCGTACGGCGCCGACCAGTCCCGACACGCCCAGGAGCAAAGTTCAATGCCTCGTCGGGCGTCCTTCAGGTAGTCCAGGTAGCCCGAATCCCACGCCACAATTTCAGGCTGCGGCGGGTGCACGGGGCTGTCGGGGGCGGGTGGCTGCGGCGACTCCAAGCCGGCGGGGGTGGGTGGAGCTCCCAAGTGGGGGCCACCGCTCTGCTGGCGGATGAAAAACGCCAAGCGGGACGGCGTGCTGGGTCTGGGCGGAGCCGGGGACTCCACTCCCGCATTGTAGGCCGCTGTGGACAGGAGGAAGCAAAATTTGTTGGAAACTTTCCATGGGAACACAACACAACTGAGCTTGGCTCTGAATAGGAACCGCAATACAATTGTGGAGAAGATATTTTACCGCAACGATTCCCCAAAATGTGCTATGCCAAAGAATCACTGAATTTAATATAATTAAATAGGGCCGATTCTTGACCGATACGATACGTATCGATGTAAGGCTGACAAAAAGCAATATATGACGTTTTTGCAATGATACAATTCGATACGATAAAGGCGCTTTGGATAGAATACCATTTATATAGCACATTTCACAACAGCTACAGCTGTAACAAAGCACTTTACATCAACAACAGCAAAACTTTATTTTGGAAAAACGAATGCAAGTTCAAACTTGAATAAAAAAAGAAAAGGGCATGGGGAATTTTCAGTCTAGAATTATTTTGTTAATTATATCAATTCAATTGATTAATAACTTGAGTTAAAGTGATGTTGTGTCAATGTTTGGCCAGCATCGATGTGCAGCGCCTATCGATGGAGCTCGATCGTGAGGCAGACACATCGATTCATTATATGTCTGGTTATAGCCCTACAAGGAAAAGCTCATTGCCATATTCATTGTTTTTCTTTTGAAATCCAATACATGTGTTTTCTTCTTCTTTCATTGTACAGGACATTTTCCAAGTTGAGTTGTCTCGAAGTACATCAAATGTGTCCGCTTGAATTTTGGGCACTGTATTTCAACACTGGCCATTATGATGCTCGGGGGAGAGCAAAAGATTTTGGGAGGTGGTAATTGGTGTGATAAGTTTGAGAACCAATGTTTTGGGGAAAAAAAAGAAAACCTTTCCCGCAACTCCAGTGGGCGCTGGCTTTGAGTCGAGCAGCCTTATTACAGTTTTGGCATTTTAATTAATAGGTAGGTTCTTTTTTTTTTTGCTTTTTACATTTAGTTAGGTTGAATTAGTTTGGGGGGCGGCTTTGTTAGTTTTTATTAGATTCCGTTTTTTTTTTCTAAAAGTTAGTTTTAGTATTAGTTTCCTTTTCTTTTAATTGTCTTATGTGTGCAGGATTTAAAAAGCACCGTGGTAAGTAATGTGTAGTATAAATTCAACAAAATAGTCTTTTAAAACATTTTGATAATTCAGGGTACAGTTTAACAGTTCACAGACTTGTAATAAGTGCAGTTCTAAAGTTAGATGCAGGTATGCACCCGAATTCAATCAAGCTCGGATGCCTTGTTTGCCAAGTTGCCAACTTCTAAAGTGGATTTGGGGCTTGAATTCCTGTTGAGAAGTATTACATCTGGGTGTACGCTGTACTTGTATATACTTGTGTATATACTTCATAGATCTTTTTTATGTATACAGCAAAAAAGGAAAGCACTTTTTACCTAGCGTTGCGTTTCGGGTTGAGTTAAATAAAACGCGGGGAGCCATTCGAGCGGAAAGCCCACGCAAACTCGTCGTCTCCTCCGAGTGATGCCATCTGTTGGCTTTTTTTAATTGGCTGCTGCTTGACAGCGGCACTTCTGTGCAACACACATTAAGAGGACTACAACTTCCAGACGATTGCTCAACCTTCTCTTCTTCTGCCTAACGACCGTGCAGTTAATATAAAAAATAAAAGACATTTCAAGTGAACCCCAGGGACCCGTGTAGGAAATTAATTGCCAAAGATGAAAAGAAAGGACATTTCCACTCTTATTTTCGTCGTTATTTGTATTTTGTTACCGACAATGTTTTGTCAATTTTAGTTGTAGTTATTTTTGGTGAACTAAAATAACCTTGGCCATGACAGTTTTTCAAGTGACGATCTGTCGCCTGGCTATTTTCTTGCTCTGTGTTGTGAGCCAGAATCCAAACGGCATACGCCGCCACTTGCCAAACTGGAAATGCAATTAAGGGACTGTGATGCCCTGGCACCTGGGCAAGGAGAGCTACCTATCTTCCACGGATGTCTGCTTCTGACAAAATGGTTGCACGTCAGCTTGAATTCCGTAAATATTCTTCCTCAGCAATATCCTGTGGAAAGTGTGGCTTTCGGAGGATTCCCGAAATCCCCCATTTTCTATTCCCGCAGAGACCTCGGGGGAAACCGTCCACAAAGTTGACAGGGACTTTGGACCCCTCGGCATTCACCTTTGCCCTTGGAGGCGGGATCCTCTTCCCGGGCGGTATGGGGCGGCGCGGCGGTCCGGCAGCACTCGGGGATGAGCGACAGGAACTTGTCGGCGCATTTCCCGTACATGTCGGCCTCCCGGATGGCGCGCCGCTGACTCAGCATGACGTGGCCGCACGGGAGTAGGTACCTGAGGGGTCGGCAGAGCGGGTCACGGCCCGCCACGTGGCCCCGCGCGGCGGCGGCGCCGTCGTCACTCATGATGGGCGCGGACGTACCTGAGGACCAGCTGCAGCATGATGTCCTCGCAGTTGAACGACACAAGAGTCCGGAAGAGGCTCAGGGACACCATGCAGAGCTGCAACACAACATGGCACGCTTTCACTCGCCGCCTCCGACAGCGGAAAGTGACTCATATGTGACTTTCCCAAAACGTTAGGATGTCTGATTATTCCTATTCCCATTTGAGGCTTGGATTTAAAAGAAGACACTGAAAAACAGGCCGCAGGGTGACATTGGGAAGTGGACTTTTCTAAAAAGAAAGGAATGAGCACTTCAAACGCCTCAAAAATCTTTCACACCAAACAACTTCAGGGGGAAAAACAAAACAAAAACGAAAACCCCGACTGCTGTCCGAAGTATTTCCTTCTCATGAACGCGGCTGCATTTGAGCCACCTGAGTGGTGACGGCGCTTGAAAGGTTACCGACGCAACTAGAGAAGCTAATTAGTGGACATTTTGTCTGAGCAAAGGGTCGCTGCACAAGACATGCTGCGACAGGCTTCGTGCGGCTCCAAGGTGATTTTCGACAGGCGGCGTCAAAAGGTCTTGGGACTACTTTTGGATTTGTTGATTAGAGTTGGTTGGGATTTCATTTGGCTGTCGAATTTCAAGTTCAGGTTGTTGAAATGGACTCGGAGGCGCTGTTATGGAGATTTCGACATTGACCATTGGGCCCCTGCTCACTTCCTGCAGCACTTCATTTGATTAACTTTCACATCACTTTAACAAACACTGTATAGTACTATAATGCGTCTTCAATGTTGCCTACTCGGCATCCTATGCAGCCTGATCATCCTGGAAGGGGGACCCCCCCCTTTTTCCACTTTTCCTCAAATGTTTTTTTTTGGGAGTTTTTCATTGCCCTTTTGGGGGTTAAGATCAGGGGATGTCGTGTATATGATCTGGTGCATATGTGAAGCCCTTTGAGACTGTTCCTGTGATTAAGGGCTATATGAATAAATTTGACTTGACTTGACTTCTAGAGCGTGGCTGTTCGTTTGGAGTCATTTTTGTTTTCCCAAATATTCTTCCTTTTATTTTTACTTTTGTTTTTATAATAAATATGGATGAATGTTTTATACCTGGAGCAGGGCAAAATTCCCAAAAGGTAGCAAAGACGTTTGGCCATAGTTTTTTTGTTGTTGTTTTTTTTTTTTTTTACATGAACGTACTACTCCTGAATCACTACAACGGGATTTTTAGTGGACATTTGGGGAAACTATTTCGGTCCGCAAGATCCAAGCAAACTTTTCATTTCGGCATTCCGACACATATTCAGTTTTGGCACAATTTGGTCATGTTGCCAATTCAATTGCTGGTGTTTGCTTGTCGTGCAGGTTTGCTAACAAGCATGAGTGAAATGGCGTCATTCTTTGGTCTTCCGCCAGTTGCTTGGACTTAGCCCAGAGTTTTCAGTCCTGCCCTGCCAATTGTTTTTGCTCAAAGTGGCCCAGATGCGGTATTGACACCCACCCTGGAGTTGCTGCCGATGCGCGCGAGCAGCGTGTCCAGAATGGAGTCGTTGTCCAGGCGATGCAGCAGGATGAAGCGCAGGAAGGTCTTGAGCAGGGACGTCTCGCTCACGCTGCGCAGGAACAGGTCCAGGTAGGCCGTGCTGGCGATCATCTCGTCCACCGACGACTGCACGCGCGCGCACACACACGCACGCACGCACGCACCGTTACGTATTAGGCAGGTGGAGCGGTTCCACATATCCTTCCAGCATCACCGTGGCGATGTCTGTGCACGCAATAGTCACACTGCAGGTCCTGCAATGCACTGACGGGCTTCTTTCTGTCAGGCAAGGCAGACATATTTAGGAGCTTCTTTTGGGCTGGCCTGTCGCTCCAAACAAGTTCTGAAGACAAAACCAGCGCTCCGTCTGCCTCTGCCTGCCGGAGCGCAGCGGAGGAGACGTGTCACACAGACTACATCGCCACAAACAACAACAACAACAACAAAAAAACAAAACAAAAAAATGCCAAATTCCAAACGAAGCTACTACTGTTCCATTTGGACAGATATTTGCACATTTGGATTATTTTTGAGCTTTGTGACCTTGAAATGCTCAGAAAATAAGAGGAATCATCTTTTTCACTCGATACGTGGGATCGGGACATCCCCAGAAATGTCAAATTCTTTCTTTAAAGAAACTTTGAAAATCATGTGACTACACGGCCCCTTGGCACAAACGACGTACAAAAAGCGAGCCTGCGCGAATGAATTTGAAATGAAATTCAACATGGTAGAATGACTCTCTCACGCTCGTCTCTCATGTGCCGTTGTACAGGCAAAACATTGCGCACATGCGGCTCAGTGGCGGCTTTTGGTCTGTGACCGCCTTCCACTGATCTGCTCTCTTGTCGCACGCTACGCACGTTATATGTCAACGTCACTCAGACTGGAGTGTTCCAAATCAAGTGGGATCAAATGGCGGGCAAGTGTGCGGAGCGGCGCCGGGCAAGTGTGTGGAGCGGCACCTTGTAGAGGGCGGGCGCCACCACGGGCACCAGGAAGCCGTTGTGCAGATAGTCCAGCAGCTGCGAGCGCACCGTGGGGTGGGCCACCTGCACCACCGCGTTGCAGAACTCCAGCGAGTTCATGAAGAGCACCAGCGACGACACGCCCATCCAGTCCTCGCGCCGCAGCGCGTGCCAGTCGTCCCCGCGCACCTCCATCTTGCGGGGCAGCGACGAGTAGAGTGCGCTCAGGCCCGTCGCCAGCACCTGGGGAGGGCGGGCCGGTTGGCAAATCATCCCAAGGACACTTGGCATCAAAATGTCTCGGGGAGGGGCAAAGTGGGGCCAGCTTTCTAAAGCGCTCCTGAGCTGCTATTAACTCCTTCACTGCCAGACACTTTCAGACCCTCTTTTACCATAACGTTTGAAAAAAAAAGATAAACGCGTTCCTGGGATTGAATGGCTGCGCTGTGAAAAGACAAACAAGTTTGTCAATGGCAGCGAATGAGCTCGACGCTTTATGGAGAGTCGGCAAACGTCGCCACCGCTTCCCGCGTCTTTGCATCATCGGTTGAATTTTCATAGTTAGCTGTTGAAGGACCCCTAGAAAAGGTCAAATGGCTCTCAAAATGGCCGCTTGAAAGCAAAATGACGGACGCGGTATGGGAGTTGACTATTGCAATCCATGTTTCTCATCTAAAGAAAGAAGTACGTTGACAGAAGCAAGCGCAGTGAGGAACTCCCTCCAATCGTCAATCGTGTGCGACTATTGGGTGGCGATGCGCAT
>NC_141230.1:24087500-24132500 GCF_054856515.1 Filicampus tigris | reverse complement strand
TACCAAGGCTTGAAAAACCTTAAAACCATTTCCTTTGAGACCAATAAGTGGCCCTGAGTGTGCCGACGTCAAGAAAATACAAGATACCTCTTCCGGTCTTTGAAGCCTTGACCATGTCATCTCTCAAGCTTATATTATCATCATCATCATCATCATCATCATCATTTGCCTTCATCTCTTCCCTCCTCTCATAGTGCTGCATGTTTCACTGCAAATTCATTCAAGCAAACGCCAACGATGAAGAGTGCGCATCGCCCTTCCTTGATCGGAAAAGTTGAGCAGGGAAGGAATCTGAATGTGATTCTGTCAAATAGAATGGGTTGGCTTGTTCTCTGACAGGTCCCTGATGTCAAGGGTATTTTTTCATTTGATAGCAAAACCACTGGCAATGGATGATAGCAAATGACAAATTGTGTGTTTGTATTTAGCGGGGGCGGCACGGTGGTCGACTGGTTAGCACGTCCGCCTCACAGTTCAGAGGTCGTGGGTTCGATCCCGGCTCCGGCCTCCCTGTGTTTGCATGTTCTCCCCGTGCCTGCGTGGGTTTTCTCCGGGCACTCCGGTTTCCTCCCACATTCCAAAAACATGCATGGTAAGTTGATTGGATACTCTAAATTGCCCCTAGGTGTGATTGTGAGTGCGGATGTTTGTCTCTGTGTGCCCTGCGATTGGCTGGCAACCAGTTCAGGGTGTCCCCCGCCTACTGCCCAAAGACAGCTGGGATAGGCTCCAGCACGCCCCGCGACCCTTGTGAGGAGAAGCGGTACAGATAATGGATGGATGTATTTAGCGGCCGATACATGGCGATGATGTGGCCTTTTGTCCTCCCGCGAGTGCTTTGCAGCATCGGTCCGGCCTGCGCTCTGAACATCAGCACTGATCAGGACCACTATGTGTCCCGGCTGGCCTGCGAAGGCCTTGCAATCCCCCAGGAGGAGCCGGGCGATGTGGGTGGGGAGAGGGAAGGCTAAGTTGCTGCCTCCGCGACCCCACCCCGGATAAGCGGTCGACAAGGAATGAATCATTACGATCAGCATTTTGGCCATTAAAGTGCAGCCCCAACTCTTGTTTCCGTGTCAGGTGCCGAAACTTGTCACTGTCACCGGCATTTCTCTCCTCAACAATTGACTCGACAAGCCCAGATTCACAGCTAACCTTTATTTGCTACTCAACAGCTGTGCTGATATCAAATCCAAAGCTTTGCAATGCCGCCACCTTCTGGCGAGTGTTAGTCAGTACAGCTCTCCACCCTTGAAAAAACGCTTGGATCCCAGTTGACCAAAACGTCTGTGGCAGTTCAAGAAGATAACGAGGTCCAACGAGGTTGGAACCCGGGAGTCACCATCCGCTCCAAGACAAGCGCTTTCCAAAGATTGGAGGCGGACCAGCGATCCGGACAAATCTGTGGCCACCTTTCAGCTCCCAAGTATAACTATCAAAGTGTTGATGTTTAGTGTCTACAAGTTAACTTTTAAACCGCTTTGGTCTCACCTTTGATCAGACAAGCTGAAGAACAAGTTCAAGCCCTCATTCCATTAGAAAAAGAAAGGGGAAAAAAATAAAAAAATAAAATCAGAAGCACTCACCGCAAATGGGTCTGGCAATCAAAGCGGGAGGAAGTAAACCTGCCGAGGGCCACGTTGCACCAGATTGGCAAGACGGACGGGACGGGCTGCTTCCGAGACGTGACCTCCTTCAACCAAGAGTGCAGGCGTGCGGGGGGGGGAGGCGAGCGCCGAGCCGTCCAGCAACCTTTGCACCCCAGGGTGGGGCCCAGCCGCTGCCAACACCAGAAACAAGCAATCAAAAGGTTTCCAGGCCATCGTTACTTTATTCCCTCAAGGACAATTTGCTTTTCATCCAGACAAAAATTACAAACGTAGGACTGTGAGACGGACTTCTGTCTGGGAAAGAATAAAAATACAATTTCATCTTCATAAGGTGATGCCTTTTTTTGTCTCACACAAATATCATATTCTGATTGCACCAAATCATTATGTGAGCTGCTCATATTATATTTTAACATTGAATTACAGAAACTTAGCCTTTATTCTCTGGGTCCAGATTTTGAATAGTAAAAAGACACAAATTCAGTCATTACAAATGTCAACTGGTATTAAACACGTAACTCATATCACGATACACTTCTCAGCCATATCGTCCAGCCCTGCGTACCTACGGTTTTCATTTTTTTATGAATACGTTTTGTCTTTCGGAGATTCGACGGATTGCGGATAGGTCTGGACATAAAACGACCGCGATGGAGTGAGTAAGGGGCATTGCTGGATGGTTGTTTTCGGGAAAGCACTCTTGACTCTCCGGCGTCAGCTAGCATCGACTAACTCAATGGACCAACGAGGAAACACCTTCGCTGCTGCTAGTAATGCCCAAAGTGAACATTACGAGTGTTTACTGGCGAATAAATGTAATCGTATGTGCTAAGGTGAGTGCCAAATGATTGCTGGCCTGGCTCACCTTGTTTTACTGTCCAGTCGCGCGGAGGCTTGGCTAGCGGCTAGCGGCTAGCGGCTACGAGCGACACAACGTCAGCGCGGCGCCCGAAGGCAAGGCGGCATGTGGCCCCGCGGTGCTGGAGCGGGCGGTGGAACCGAACGACAGCGGGGCGGGAGAGAGGCGCCCCGTCGGCGCATCCTGTCGGCGACCAACGGACCGAGCGAGCGAACATCGCCGTCGAACGGCCAGTTAACCCGAGGTTCGTCCTCGGCCCGCCGCCATCTTGGCCGTGTGAGAGTGACACTGCCGCTGACTCCGCCCGACGACGTGCTCGTGGCACGTCAGCCCTGCGTGTCGTGCACGAGCACGTGCTGCTTCTGGAACCAACACGAAAAAAGGAAAAAGTTGTGATTTTCCAAAGTAATGCGCGTCTTTTTGTGAAAATCTTATCTCTAATAATAATATCCCCCCTGAATAAAATTGTTTTGCGCTCGACCTTTTCAAAAAAGTTGTAATAAAAGGTAATTAAAAAACTGTCAAAATTTTCCCCAAGAGATAACAAAAACCAAAAAAAAAACCTTACAAAGAACAGTATCGTATTTTGTTGGGAGATACTATTATAATACTTATTAAGGCCATGGTCAGGAGGAAAAGGTGAATCACAAAGTTGTATTTCCTTGATTTCAAGTCCTCATTTTATGAAAATTTCGTCAGTAATGAATGAGGCAAAGAAAACACACACATTAGTAAACACTAGGAGCCTCCCAGCGCCTCCTCAGCTGTCCCGAGGGGGATGAAGGAAGACACTCCCGGAGGAGACGAAGATGATGTTGTGTTGTCGTCCATAGTGACGAAAGCCTCTCGCACGCGCACACGTCCAGGAGACTTGAAGCGACCATGAATGGAGGTTCTGGTGGCCCGGCCTCTGCGTGGCTCAGGTGGCGACAGAGGTCCAAGGTGGCCCACGAGACAGACGGCGGAGTCCGCGAGCGCCTCGGCAGAGACGGGCTGGATCTCCGGGAGGCCGCCACAAAGTCGTGAGTAGACTAACAGCGACAACACTTTTTCAACCTCAGCGCGCGGTCTTCAGGTCACTCTTACTGCAATACTCGCTGGACAAAACTGGAATCGTTTCATGAAAACTGTTACGATCATGTCTTCAGAATTCTAAGCCAAAACCAGTCTGAGCAAATCAAATGAAAATTTGACAGTGCTCAACAGGGGCGTTACCAGGGGGAACATGGGTGGGCAGTGCCCACCCATGGACACGCTCAGCCCACCCAAAGAAAACTGGATGTAGTTCTGATGGCAGAACCCAAAAAAAAAAAAAAAAAAAGACATTGTCACCTGCATGCCCATACTGTTCAGTTATGGGTGTCTTCTAAGTCAAATAAAATCAAATCGACTTTTATTTGTTTAGCTCAAATACAACAAGTTATCTCAATTAAGGAGGAAACGAAACACGTTTTAAGATGTAATAGCCCTATTTCGACCTACTTGAGCATTGTAGCACTTTTTTGCCCCCCCCAGGTAAGACTAATGCCCACCCACACCTGGCATCCTGGGAACACCACTGGTGCTCAACCAAGGGAGCACAATGTGAGCAAAAGTCAATAATACACCCAAACAAAAGGGATGGCGCCACAGCGGGACTAAGGGGCGCTATAGCCCCGTCAGAAACCGGTGTAGCACCAGTTAAGCCCCTCCAGCATTGTATGTCATCTTCTAAAATACACTCCATGTGTACATTATTTTCTCAGCACCCCTCTGTATCAGTCAAAACCCAGCTTCAGCCCCAGGAGAGCAAAACAAAAAAACAAAAACAAAAACACAATGTCAGTCTGACCTCAACACATCAGAATCTGAAGAGTAATAAACCAAGGTGTAACACAAGAAAATAAATAAGTATAACAACAGAAGAGCAACAAAACATGATGAAGGAATCACTTGTATGGGGAATACAGAAGATAAAATAATTGAGGCAAAGAAGTAAATGGACTATTACACCAACAGAACGTAAACCACATCAGTTTAGACAATGGTCGAAAAGTAACATGACAAAGAAATAGAGATTACACAAGAAAAGAAAGCCTACGAATACAAGAAATCAAGGAACCGTAATGACTTTTGCGTGAGGAAGAAGGAAGCGGGAACTAGCGGAAAACCCCCCCAAAACAACACATGATCGAACTCGGGCAAACAAGTGGGAACAATATTCGGCCAACTAACTCCCATCTCTCTTGTGATTAGGAACCTCACGGCTAGCGACATTCGTCCTCCACGTTTGTATCAATCCGACGATGCGCCCGCCGATGAGGACAAGGGCGTCCTGTCTTTCACGCCGATGTCACCTCTGATGATGCGGGCGGGCTTTGTGACACTCGCGGCCAATCGGGCAAAACGTAGGGCGAGGCTACGACGCCTCGACGACGCCCCGAGCTGACGCCATGGATCTAGACCGTGAATGGGAGCGCATCCCGGGGGAGGTGGAGGCCCTGCGGCAGGAGAACCAAACCCTGAAGCAGCACATCGTCCTCCTGGAATTGCGCCACGTTTCCGAGCTGAGCGGCAAAGACGCCCTGCTAGCCAAAGTCCTGTGGAGGCGGCGGGCTCGAACCCGGGCCTACGTGGACACCCTGCACCAGCTCACCCTGCGCGAGATGCAGCTCAAGGAGAGCGAGGAATGCTGGAGGAAGCGCTGCGACGCCCTGGAGCTGGGCCATCGACGCCGGTTGAGCGACTCGGAGGAGACCTGGAGGAAGAGGCTGGGGCAGCTGGAGACGGAGCTGCTCGTGGAGAGAAGGCGGAACCAGACGACGGGTCGCCGACGGGACAACGAGCTGCGGATTCAGGCCAAGGACGAGAAAGAGACGGCAGAGGGGAGGACACGGGAGCGGTTGCCACCCGAGGAGTGGCTGACAGAGACGGAGAGCGAGGCCACCGAGGCCAAGAAGCAGAAGAGCAAAAACAACAACAAGGGGAAACGATGGCAGAGAAAGAAGAAAAAGAGCAGGACGCAGGACTGAAAACACCACCAACCGGCTATCTGACGTTATCCGTTGCGCACAGTCCGCCGGACTGACTCCTATTTCGAGAGCATATGTTGTCAGTATACAGAGTTTCTATTGCAGATGGTGTTATTTGTTGGGAATTTTGTAGACATGATTCATAAGAGTCCACGCATCTACATCACTAAGAATGGATTTAGTCCATCCATCCGTGATCTGAACCGCTCAATAGTCATTCATTCAAATGAATGATAATTTCAGGTTCTTTTCAAATGCAAACCAATTAAATAGTTGAAATGTTCACTCGAAAATGATTTTAAAATTGAGATTGAAACAAAAATGGGAACGTCAGCGCGTGGCTTCCGCCGAGGCCTCGGATCGCGACGGCTGTTGCCGTGGCTTTGGTATGCCGTAGGCTAGGGGTCTCTGACGTGTCGCCCGTGGGCACCGGGTAGCCCTTGAGAACCACCAGTAGCCCGCAGGCCTCTTCTAAGAATATTTCACCCGTGATGGGACATTGTGACTTTCTAGGAACGTGATGATTTGAAGATTCATTCAAATAAAGTATTGCATACTGGTAGCTATCGGTTTCAGAGTTACTGTGAGGAATCAATTGCATTGATCAATGTGAGGAGTTGATGACTGAGTTGTATCAAACTGGGACCCCTTTGCGCTAATCAGTACCCAACGAGTAGCTCTCCCTTTTTAGAAAGTTGGTGACCCCAGACGTAGGCTACGCTTTGCCCCGTCCGCACCGAGAAGAAAACAAGTTGAGAAGCTAGGTTATAAACCCAGAGTAGAAATGTGAGGAAGTCAAAGTTATTTCACGGAAATTGGTGCTTGTTTCTTCCCAGATGGGCAAGTCGGGTGGTGGACCCGGCCGAGCACTTCTATTATGTTTGGCTGCAGCTCATGGTTCCGCCTGTGGTCTACAACTGGGTAGTCATCATCCTCAGGTACGCGCCATCAAAAATCCAAATGACTTTGGAACAGAGAGCGGCGCCGCTGTGTGGACGTGCTCCGAGCAGGTGTCACTTTCGAGTGACTTTCTGCTTGCAAATTGTCATTCCGCCGGCCGAGCGTATCTTCGAGGACCCCGCCTGGCTCCGTCGGACAGGCATGAGCAGTCTCCCAAAACTGTGTGCGTGTGTGTGTGTGCGCGCGTTTGCGGTGACAGGACGTGCTTCCCCTCCATTGCCCTGGGCTACCTGGCCGTGTGGCTGGCCCTGGACTTAGCATCCGATCTGATGTACGCCGCCGACATGATGGTCGCCTTGCGTTCGGGTACGCCTGTCCGCGCATTTTTGCTTCTTCAGCTGTGTCGCCTTGCAGGATGATGGATCTGGCCCAACAGTTTTTCTGTGCATCACGGGAGCTTGATATCATCCTCCTGTGCTTGTTTGTATTATAATGATTGATAAAGCAGCCCGCTTCCAAGTCTGTACGATACCGGCAGGTTAGAGTGCCACCCTTGCAAGGTATCAGAATATTTGTTGTACACAAAGTCATGTTTTCACGGCAACGTCTGCAACTGTGTCTCAAACCGCGCGCTATCACCGGCTGGTCTTCAATTGAAGCCTGACTCCTCAATCTGGAGACTCCTTTAAGATGCAAGGTGGTTTTTTTTCTTACGCTCGCCCTGCGTGTATGTGATGTTCTTCTGCCCGTATATAATGGTACCTTCACAATGACCTGAATCATTTCATTTTTCTCCGGAGCATGCCCTAGTGTCGACTAGCTGATAGCGTTTCCAAAAATCGAACGGAATGCTCCGGCAACCAGAAATAGTTGGGTGGCCTTCACTTTTGCCAGAAGTCTTGCTCTGTCTGCGGCATAAACCCCGTCGGTTAATTACAGCTTGATTGATTGGTTGGTTGGTTGGTTTTGAACCATTTCCAGGTTACCTGGAGCAGGGTGTCCTGATTCAAGATCTGGGTCGTCTGAAGGATCGCTACCTTCACTCCAGGCGTTTCTTCCGGGACCTGGCGTCCCTGCTGCCGACCGACTTGTTCTACCTGGTTTTCGGCATCCAGGCGGCCACGGTGAGGATCAACCGTCTGCTTCGCACACCGAGACTCAACGAGGCGCTGGACCGCATGGAGACCAGGACCTCGTATCCCAACACTTTCCGCATCACCAAACTGATGATCTACATATTTGTGTTGATCCACTGGAACGCCTGCCTCTATTTCGCGCTGTCCGACTACATCGGCTTCGGGAGCGACGGCTGGGTTTACCCCAATATATCTGACCCGGTGTTCGCGTCCACTCGCCGCCAGTACTTCTACTGCTTCTGGTTCTCGGCCCAGATCTTCACCACTGTTGGAGACACGCCGCTGCCCCGTCAGGAAGAGGCCTTCCTGTTCATGATAGCTGACCTGCTCATCGCCGTGCTGGTGTTCGCGTCCATCGTGGGAAACGTGGGCAACGTCATCACCAGCCTGAGGGACCGCGACAACGTCTTTTTTCCCAATCACGAGCTGGTAAGACTGCTAGAGGGCAGAGGAAGTCACATACAGTGGTACCATGACTTCTAAGTGGCCCAACTTAAGATCGGACTTTTTTTTGCTTTGACTTGCAAGCAAAACGTTGAGATACAAACACTGTGGCGGGCAGCAAACGTAATGCAACTCTACTGATGACAAGTAGCAGTTTGGCAGGTAGTATACAAGGTTGGTTTAAAGTTTCTTTTTTGTTTTCCAGACAAAACTTTCTTCCGGTACGGTACAGAAAACAATCTCTCACCTTGCTGATGGTTTTGGGCCGTCGCCTCAGCCATAGAGACCTCTAGAAAAAAGAAACTTTAAAGCCGTCTTAGAAAGAAAGCCACAGCACTAGGTGGTATCGAATTCCTCAAAAAAGGCGTGGACTGTTTTGTTTCGACTCCCACTTGAAGTTGACAGTTCAATCACACCTTGTGTATTTCAAACAAGCACAAAACTGCCTCTGGAACATCTGCTAGCTTAATGCTAACGATGCAAAACCAATAGCATCGTTAGATGACCAGCGTGCAACGAGAGAGCAACAGCAGTGCGACAGGCCCAATTGTAGCACTTAATTTGGCTAGAAATGATTTACAACTACATCTTTATTCATCGATCTTTGCCAACGATGTCGTCCATGGTGACAGGCAGAGCAATTCAATGCTGGACCTGGCTTTTCCATCGATGGCGCTTGCTTTGGTGTGTTTTTAGGTGAAGGCCTACCTGCGCAGCCACCACATCGGCAAGGAGCTGCGTCAGCGCATTGACAACTGGTACCAGCACCTGCACATCAACAAGAAAATCATGCGCGAGAACGAGATTCTGCAGCAGTTACCGCTTCACCTCAGGACTGAGATCGCAGTCAGCGTGCACTTGCCGACCCTCTCCAAGGTCACCATCTTCCAGAGCTGTGAGAAAAGTCTCTTGGAGGAGCTGGTGCTCAAGCTAACGCCGCAGGTCAGCCATAGGGCGGTTGTGGCGTGGCGTGGCGTGGCGTGGCGTGTGCACGGGCAGCTGGTGGCTGGGATCTTACTCCAAGTCAAGTCGACTTCATTGGTTTGGTCACAAACGTGTTCCAAAGCCCACAGCTGGCAAAGATCAATGTCATCCCCTGGTTTAAAAAAGAAACATCCACGCAAGGGGGGAAAAAAAATAATAATAATAACATGCCGATGCCAATTGAGAAACACCTATCGCATGATATGGCGTCGTGCGATGTTAAAGTAGCATCAGAGTCCAGTTCATGAAATAAAGCGTCGGGGAAGCGGTTCTTCACAATACCTGATCCAGTCAGTTGACGCAGAGTCCTCCACAGCAGCTCCTGCGGGGAAGTGGTCCCCCTCAGATCTTGTCCCAGTTGATGGGTGCAAGATCCCAACAGCAAAAGCTTCAATTCCATCATTGCCTGCCACCGAGCCAAGTCCCCCAACAGGAGCGGGGAGAGGAGAAGTGGCAGTAAAACAGGCCATAATCGAGGTGTCGGGGGGTAAGGCAGGGCAAGAGGCAAATTGCATACTAGGTGCGGTTTAACTCAAAGTTAAAGGAGAACTTCGATCCTCCTTCACTTTGCATCAGCTGCACGTGAATGAAGAAACGCTAAGGAAAGCTGCGGTTTATTTGATTTTTTTTTTTTTGCACCGTCACACACGGCGGACTCAGTCGGCTTCCATGCTCATCACGTGCCATCCTGCCGACAACGCCGATACGTCGAGGATAAACACAGTCAAAAATCGACATAGACGGGTCGTGGGTAGCGAACTGCTCTCTTTACTCAAGACGCACTCAGGACAGAACCGTTCCAGGAAGCTCCCTGCGACTCTTGGATTCATGGCGACACTCTAGCCACGAGTTCCGGCTACAATACTAACACAGTAACAGACGCGGGAAGAACAGAGCAGTTCAGTTGGGGACGTGGACGTTGATGTTACAGGTGGCCACGATACGACGCCGTGTCAGTGTCGTAGGTGTTGGTATTGTGTGTTTTGACGACAGCAGGTGACGATGTTGCAGGAGTCGGCATTACACATGGTGTTGCGTGCGTGGTGCAGGTGTTCAGTCCGGGGGAGTACGTGTGCCGGAAGGGCGACGTGGGCCACGAGATGTACATCATCAAAGAAGGAAAGCTGGCCGTGGTGGCAGACGACGGCATCACCGAGTTTGCCGTGCTCACCGAAGGAAACTTCTTTGGAGAAATCAGCATTCTTAACATCAAAGGTCAGTGGCTTTGTACTCTCCGACTCGCTGGCAACCTCCTTTTCAATCGCAATGCTCACACGCTAGGCAACAAGTCTGGCAATCGGCGCACCGCCAACATCCGAAGCATCGGCTACTCCGACCTGTTCAGCCTGACCAAAGAGGACCTGACGGACGTACTGTCAGAGTATCCGGCGGCCAAGCGCCACCTGGAGGAGAAGGGCCGCCAGATCCTCACCAAGATGGGCATGCTGGATGACGGCGGGGCGGCAGCCGGGGGCGGCGCCCAGCAGGTGGAGACCAAGCTGGGCGGGCTGGAGAGCATCCTGGAGGCCCTGCAAACCAAACTGGCGCGCCTCATGGCCGAGGCCGAGTCCAGTAACCGCAAGATGGAGGCACGCGTGGCTCTCCTGGAGTGGGAGCTGGAGGCCCGCCGCAGTCATCCGGCAGAGGGGGCCGCCGCGCAGGGAGAGCGCCGCGGGGACGGCGTCGGCAAGGAGGCCCCGAACGAGCGACAGGGGGCCGAAGGCGAGGAGGGCCAAGGGGAACGCCGAGTAGGCGGCAAGCTGAACGAGGAGGGTGATGGCGAGAGCACCGAGGACCGCGCCCAAACCATGATGGCGGGTGACCAAAAGAATCAAACCGCGTGATCAGCTGACACTCATTTTTCAAAGCGTAAATAAAGCGGGGCCGAGTTGAGTTGGTTTTGACATTTATTTCGTAACCCTTTCGATATTATCCACACATTTACGACGTGTAATAATTCATATGGACATTTTTAAACGACATCCAAATTGATCGGGGGTATTGGGTTTGACATTTTGCCATTCTCCCAAAAAAAAAAAAAAAGCATGCTCGCATGCACACAAAATATAGGTGTTCCACTGATATTACGGTTAAAGGCAGCACAAATTAGGCCTGGTATCGATCCTAATATGTTCATACGGAGTGGTACGAGTCGGCCACATCTCCTCGTTTGAGTAAGGTCGGGCCAGGCAGGAGCATCTTGCAGGCCTGAAGTGCGACAAGAAATCCGCCCTGGCGTTCTCTTTGAACAAGTGACTGACGTGGAGTAAACACACCAGTGGCCGGACTGAAAGACAGCACGAGAGCAGGCCCGCCCCAAAGACAAGATCAAGAGATCCGCCGCATCCGACAGGAGCCCGGGCGGAGGCGGGGCAGGCTGCCAAGGCGGACATGCGGCGCCACAACCAGGTAAGCGGGAACATTCCGAGCAAATATGGATTAGAGGGCCCAGATCTCCAGATGATAACAACCGGGCCGAGATCCTGCGGGACTTCCAGATCCGGACGGACAAACTGACGATAGCCGTCCTGCATGCTTCATCGACCCACGCGGTACCGGTCCGCCCCTCGTCGGCGACAGCCAATCGGCGTCGAGAACCTCATTTTCACCTCGCGCGCAGCCGGCGTACGAGCGGACTCGCCGTCAAACCAAGAAAAAATATCAAACAAAAACAACTGACACACGCGCCCGCGACCACGCCGCACGCGCACGCACGCACGCACTACAGGTTAATGCGGAAGTCAACTCAAACATCTTTTTTTCAAGAATATGTTCCCAGCTAGGGCGGCACAGTGGAGGACTGGTTAGCACCTCCGCCTCACAGTTCAGAGGTCGTGGGTTTCGATCCCGCCTCCGGCCTCCCTGTGTGGAGTTTGCAAGGTCCCGCCCCCGTGCCTGCGTGGGTTTTCTCCGGGTACTCCGGTTTCCTCCCATATTCCAAAAACATGCATGGTAAGTTAAGTTGAGTGGACTCTCTAAATTGCCCCGAGGTGCGATTGTGAGTGTGGATGTTTATTTGTCTATGTGTGCCCTGCGATTGGCTGGCAACCGATTCGGGGTCTCCCCCGCCTACTGCCCGAAGACAGCTGGGATAGGCTGCGGCACGCCCCGCGACCCTTGTGAGGATAAGCTGAATCGATAATGGATGGATGGATGTTCCCAGCAGGCCCACTAGTTGAAACTTGAAACACTAGTTGAATTTTGTGGAATATCAGTTAAGCAACAAAATGCACTCGTTTTTAGCCATCTCCTGGGGCGGCCATTTTGTCACTTCTGTCGACTGAAAATGACATCACAGTTGCTCAGGTAAGGACCAATGCCAACTCACCTATTTTCTGAAGCTGAGCCATGACTGGTTGTTATCTGAGACCTGAGCAACTGTGATGTCATTTTCAGTACGCGGCTGAGCCGTTTTCTGAATCTGAGCCGCGATTGGTCGTCGTGAGCAGTTGCGATGTCATTTTCAGTCGACAGACGACAAAATGGCTGCCCCCGGAGATGGCTAAAAACGAGCCGATCAACACTTATTCCACAAACGCAATATTGATCAGAATGCCCCGTTTCAACTCGTGGGCTTGCTTAGAACCTATTCTTGAAAAAAATATGACTTCTGCTTTAAAGCCCTGATATACCAAACCGACGTCGGAGGTCGTGAAGCGTTGTGGCGTCTTTAAGCGCCGTCTGGTTGGTGTAGTGACCACCGTCGTAGTGTCATAACCCGTCTCTAAGCGTCTTGGGGGCGCAAATCAGCGCTTGGAGCACCAACGGGATGCGACAAATGCGGATAAACAGTGAGCAGGCCTTCGCTGCCTTCATCTTCTTACAAGCACAAGAGCGAGGCTTGACAATGCAAGAATTTCACAATAGCGTGTCAAGAACGTGAGGGTTTACTTGGAGTGGGAGTTCATCGTGAGCCAAGCATAGAGCCGAATGCATTGTTTCCGTTGTTATAATCCGCCCCCGGCCAACAGCTTTCCAGTTGGATTTTTCTAACAGTGAGAAATGGTGACTACTGCCGCCGATGGTATGGAAGGGTATTACATCTTATGCATGCGCAGAAGCTACTTTAATGGTCAGCGTCGCTGTCTGTCCTTGCCGCGTATCCCTCCAGCGCGACGTGCCGGCCGGACGCCACGGGGTGTAAGCGTCTGTCACTGTTGGCCAGCGTCTTTTTGGTGCATCAGGGCCTTTAGGTCCGTTCTCGACACCGTTTGGCTGACTCGGACCGACTGGGACCGCATGGGTCGTTGAAATATGCAGGACGGGAACTCGGCAACTCGGGGACGATGCCCAGCTCTGTCAAGTAGCCGACCTCGTGCGCGATTCAGCCCAGATGAGCTCAACAAATGTCCACAAAGCATTTGCACATTTCACAATGCCAACTTTTAATCATGAACGATATTGCTGATTTGACAAGACTGCATCTTGATGTCATCACAAGTCAAGTCCGCTGCTAAGGCTGGTGACATCATCATCGTCGTCGTCAAGACTAGTGCACGTATAAGTCCTCATGTCACTGTGTGTGTGTGTGTTTATGCATGTGGTTGTTTGCGCATCTGTCCCTTTATGTGTTAGTAGAAGACTGAAACTAAGTTGTTCAGGACAACACAAAGAAACCTTGACCATTTCAAAGAACAACAAATAATCATTCTAACGCTAACACTAAGTCCACACAGCTACAACATCATTTAAAAAAAACATACATGTATGTATATATACACAGGGGTACAGTGGGGGGGGGGCTGGGAATAGTGAAAGTCTCGGATAATGGAGGCCAAGCAGAAGAAACGCATTGAAAAAAACGAAAACAACCGCCATTAAGTGCAACAACAAAAAAACCTGTTGTCACTCTCAAGCACAACATCCACTGTGTGCTAATGGAGGAAGCGAATTGTTTCAATTAGCATTGTCTCACCGCTAATCTTCAAATGTGCTGATTCGCACACTTTTTTACTTGCCCAAATGCCGGTGGCTAGTTCTCGTGTTAGCCTGTGACGGACTCGCATCTCTAAAAAGGAGCCACTTGTGTTCCTAGACGGGAGCTAACGACGCTAACTTGACCTGAGAGTGTTGGTACGCTACGTGCGAGCCTGTCCGGTTTAGGAGGAGCGGGAAGTGGTCCGACGTGCTTCAGGAGTTGCCATTCCAAAAGTCCCGGAAACTGATTGGACGACGGCCTGATGACATCACAGCCGGACGCAGCGCCCACGGAGAAATCTTGGGGCTGAACAGGAAGAACTTCCCAACTGATGCGAGCCCATCCGCACCTGCACAGATTTCAGCGCTTATGTCAGCATCCAGAGAAGCGGCGCGGGGCTCGCCTCATTTCCCCAAATGAGGCTCACTCCCGTGAGCCTTGCTCCTCCGTTTGCGGAAATTTCATTCGATGGAGACGCTGAGCCAAGGCGACCGAGCATTACTGTCGGCGCAAACCGGTTGCGGGTTCCAGCGGGCGGAAGTGACGTCAAGTCAACTCGGATTACCGCCGCTCCGCTTCGGGCCGTCGTGATTGCTCTATTCCAAGCCTGTTCACGCTCCATTTGGAGCGACTGGCAAATACCTAGCAAGTATTGACATTTGGTCTGGCCGAGTATGGCCAGAGAGGAAAAAAAAAATAAAAATGACAATTCTTTTGAAATCACAATCAATCGACAGGATTAGTCATTGATTGCTACAAAAAAGGAATGGAAATAACCACAATGCTGGTTGCTGGTGCTGGTGCTGTGTGGGCGTCAGCCTCTTCAAGGCAGCGCGCTACGGCGCGTACGTGCACGCCGCTAGCCACTCAAGCTGCTTTGTCATTACAGGTTCCACAATGGCCCGGCGAGATTTCGGCCGTTGTGCCAAAAGAAATACATAATCATACATTGTATGTACCTAACGTGAACCGTGAAAAGCTCAAGATAGCAGCGTAGCGTAGCGTAGCGTAGCCTCGCCTCGTCTCGCCCCGCCCCGCCCCGCCCCGCAACGCCTTGCCCCGCCCCGCGGTGCTAATCCAGAAGCAGTGTCCCCAATGTCCGCGAGCGCAATGTTGCAGGGGAGCGCCATACCTGCTGCTGTTGTGGTCGGTCTTGCTTCAATAGGGCGCAAAGAGGGCAGAGCCCTGGCTGGCTCTGATTGGTCCAGGCGCAGAAGAGGAGGAGGAGGAGGAGCCAGGCAGCGGCGTGGACGAATCAGAGGACGTGGTCACCTCCTAACAGGAAAGAGAGTGTTTGGTTCCACAGCAACCAGAAGCGATGTTAACATCAGAGGCTCCTTTTTTGTTTGATGTTAGCGCTACTGTTGGTTGACGCGAGTCCATGGTGCTAGCTAAGGGCAGCTTGCGTCATATACGGACGAGGCTCGTGTTTGCATGAGCTCAAAATGCGAAAATGAGCAACCTCCGCGGGAGCATGTCATGCTAATAACAGCAGCCGCTGGGTGCGAAGTTCCCACATTTCCGATGAAGGCTCGCGATGGCCCGATGCTAAGCCTAGCGTCGAGGGTTTGCCATCGAGAACAAGAACATCGAGACACTGACCATACGTTGGCTTTTGTTGAATTTGGGCTTGCTCGGCTTCCCTGCCATGCGGTCTTTGTGCTTCCTGCTGGAGATGTGCTGCAACAACAAAAGCCGCAAGTCGCATGATGCTACTTAGCAATAGGCTAACACGATGAGCATTCCGTCACCTGCTTGAGCTGAATCTCAGAGTTGACGTGGATGTTGCAGGTTTCGCACTGGAAGCTTTTGTTCTGAAGAAGGGAACCCTTTGAAGGCGGAGCGGCGGGAGCGGCGGGCGCGGCCGGAGCGGCCGGACCCGACTTGGCCTTCGCGCCGGCTCGCGGCGACGCTTTGACGGAACCGCTACGAGCGTCCGACATGGCTTTGTGCTTGGTGCCTGCGAGCAAAGACGAGTGCGTGGAGGCACCGTGTCGGCGGGCACGACTGCTCCCGTCCGTGTCCCCCGACAACCCTTTCGCTCTCTGGCAAAAGCCCCTTGGCAAAAGGCGTTGCCCACCCTTGACTGGCGGTACGGGGGCCGCGTGATCCGATAGCATTGCCGTTTGCATCTATCTAGCCATCCATCCATCTATCTATCTATATGCACAGCACAGGCCCAAAGTTTGGAGGCAGCTTCTCATTCAATGCCTTTTCGGGACCGCTTGCATTTTTTGCAGACTCTCCCTGAAGGCATGAAAACTGCGAGCCGCGTTATGTACGGAACAAAAGAAAAGGCCAAAGACGGCAAAACGAAGCCAACGGCGCGCCCACGTGAGCGGCTGACCTGAATTGTGGGCCTCCAGCTGCACCGCGGAGTTGACCGACACTTTGCAGAGCGAACAGTAGAGCAGCTTCTTGGCCTGCTCCGCATCCCACTCGCCGGTGGGCGGGGCCCGCTGGCTGCCGGAGGAGGCTGCTTCTGCGATGACGGAAAAGGGCATCGTGCTCAGCGACGGGACACGCGCAACGGAAACCAGGACGATAGCTGCGATAGGAATCACGGAGAGCAAATTCATAGGGAAGGGGGAGAAAAGTCTAATGTCTGAAAAATGACTTAGGAACAAGTGAAAGGATGGAAAACGGGTGAGATCAGCGAGTCGATGAGTGGGTGTGAACAAAATGTGCACAATTGAAAAATCAAACCGTGCCATTGAAACTCAAATGCCAATGAGTGAAACTATAATGAAGACAGCTAACGAGAATAGGTCAAATTTAGGGGAGTGACATCATAGAAATGATGAAATAAGTAAAAAAACAACAACAAAAAACAAGGGGAAAGAACAAGAAAGGAAAACTCTTTCCGGATACATTTGACTTGACTTGCGATCGGACGAGCAAGCTTGCGGGCCGCGTAAGCGACGGGCCGCGACCCCTCCCCTCGTCCGCGCGCAACGGGCCGCGACCCCGTCCCCTCGATTGAGGGCCTTTTTGCGCAAATTGCACTTCAAAGGCTACGTTTGAAACTCGAGCTTCGGCTGAAATTCAAACAAGTGAATGCAGAGGAATTAAGGAAAGGAAAACTAGCGACGCGCGGCACCCTAAGGCGCTCTTACGATCCTTCGCTTTTCTCCAAACTGGACGGCGTGCCTCGCGCGTGGATCAATGTGGCCTTTCATTCAAATTCCTTCCCATGACGTTTGCGTTGTCATGCTCGCGCGCACCTGGTCACTAGCGGGCGTCTACGTTTTTGTCCTCACAACTACGACTGCTTCCCGCTTTGGCGTCTTCCAATCACGGGAAACGGAGTCCTACTCGCTGAGCCTTCTCGGCCGCGCGCGCTTCCTACCGACAGTGGCCGATCACCTTGGGTTCTTGCCCCCCAATAGACCCGTTCGTTGATGTTGCAGCGAGTAATACGGTGCGCCAAGTGCTCCGTAAAATAGGGTAAGTGAAACAGCAAGAAGTCAAATATTGAGTAGTGAGCCGACAAGAGGAAGAGGACGAGACGTGGGTCCAAGTCAACCTGTGTTGCGAGCGCTGTCGCCGGAGCCGCCGTCTTTGGCGGGCGTGTTGACTGACAGCTTGTTGAGCTCGTCCTTGCTCTGCTGCATCTTCAGCTTTTTGGCGTGGCGGCTGCCCCGGTAGTGCGCCTGCGCCTGAGACTAGGAGCGCACGCACACACACACGACGGCCGCCGTCAAGAACAACGCCGGGTTTCTCTCGACAGCAAAAGGGGCGCGGCCTCACTCACGTCCGAGTTGAAGTTGATCTGGCAGACGCCGCACTTGACCGGCTGCTTCCGCCTTCTCCTCACGTTGGCCACGTCGGCGCCGCGGCGGCCGCCGAAGGTGTGCTTGATCACTGCCTTCTGCACCGGGTCCATCTGCGACCGTGCGCACACGCAAAACTTCAAAGCGCTAGCCACTTCCGTTAGCATCTAGAACTCACTCAAAAAACCAATCCTCAATGACATCACGCAGACGCTAGCCGCTAAAGTTAGCATTATTGACTCAAACCAAAAAGAAAAGATCCACTAAGCATTAGGGCTGAAGCTATCCAATATTTTCGGATTCCGATAGCCTACTGAAAATTCGAACCCTGGTCTCTTGAATAATTGGGTGTTTGGATAAAAAATAGTTGGGTTTTTTTGTTTGGTTGAAGATACAATTGAAAAAAACCCCAAACATTTCCACTTAAAAAAATGAACAGTCAACTGGTTTTCATTGGTCTATGACCTTTTTATACTTCAACTCTGTATAGAAGCACCGCATTTTCCTCTCTAGAAACGTTAGTGAGAATTTCGATCAATCTCTCCCCCAACAGTAACGATTTTGTCAGCTAAAACAACACACTTAGGTAAGTCCGATTAATTGCAAAGTGGTCAGTCGGAAAGGCAACCGTGTCAGGCCGTCAGCTTCAAAGTGTGCGGAGTCATTCATTTCCGTCTATTAACTTGAGCGCTGCTAGCGCTAAACGCTGGCTGGCAACGCGCAGTACAACGTCAGGGTAATTAAGTCGTTTTATCTAGCTCCCTCAATTGGTGATTAAACATTATTTCAGGACAACGTCGTGTTTCTGTCATCGTTAGAAGACGGGTCAAGTTTGCAGTTATGCTCGACACGTCGCTGAGATCAACTTCAAAATAAAGGTTTACCAAGGCGTTGACGTCCATACATTATTTGGTCAGGTAAGGTTTTATTTTCAAGTAGGCCTTCTTACCGGGTTGGCGTCGCGTTACTGTCATGTATAGCATGAACACTTGTTGCTGCGGTTAGCTTGACTTCTTCTTCCTGACATTGTACATGTAAACAAGCGGGTATTTTTTGAACTGAGGTACTCCAATTACTCCAGGACCAGTTTCAGCCCTACTAAGCATTGTGAGCTAATGCACGGAAACTAAATGCTAATGTTAGCATCGTTAACTGATACGTACAAAAACTAGCCGCTAGTATTAGCGTTGATAACTGGTACTAAAACCCGCTAACGTTAGTGTCAACTGGCATAAAAACTAGCCGAACGGACATTAGTACTGTTAATAGGCATTTACTAAAACTAGCTGCTAACATTAACATCGTTAGCCGCTCGTGTTAACGTTGTTGAAAAGTAGCCACTGATGTTAGTGTCAGTGACTGCTAAATGAAAACTAGCCGCTAATGTTCGTATCGCGAACTGAGAAATACGACAACTAATCGCGTGTGTTTGTTAGTGTCATTAAGTGACACACATGAAAAATAGCCGCCAACATGAGCATTTTTAACTGACCCACACAAAAACTAGCCACTAACATTAGCATTGTTAAGTGACACTTCAGAAAACTAGCCGCTAATGTTAGCACGGTGGAGTCCCAATCTCCAATGTGGACGCACTGTGTTGAAACTTGGGAAAAGAGGAGGTGCAAGTGGAGCAGCAGTGTTGCTGTTGACGGGAAAAGGCAGGAAAGGTTTCATCATGATCCCGCCTTGTCCTCCGGCGGCACCTAGCAGTCCTGGGAGGGCGGCGGCCAACGTCGTGCACATGTTTCCTGACAAACACAAACAAAGCAGAGTCCTTCTTAGCCTCAATTGTCATTTCTTGAGCTAAATCAACTTTTACCTTCTTTTTGCTCTAATTCTTGTTGTAATGGAGTTTTGAATATTAGAGGGTTTTGTCATAATCGAGTTTTCCAATTTTGTAAATCTTTTTTGGACTCCTTTTTAAGATGTCATAGTATCCAAATGTCACGATACGATTTCACGATACGAACCCCACCATACATGAATAATTATCCCGATATTGTGGTGAGGTTTGCGATGTATGAAAAGTTCACAATGCTGTATAAAAGCTCACAACATTGTATATAAAAATGAAAAGAGCTCTTGAAAAGAAATTCGAAAAAAACATCACAATATTCCGTTTTTGTACATAATAACAGCCTTCACAAAGAACTAGGCTTGGCCCGTCATGGGCTCCTCTTGGCGATTAGCGTGGCTCACCTATGTAGATGGCGTCAAGTTAAACTGCACTAATAAACGAACCACCAGAGAGGGTGGTGGAACTGCACAAATGCAAAACAACTTTGGGCTTTTCAAACAGATTTGCTGCTGTTAATTTCGTGACATGACGATGGCCATCTATTGTGGCAATTTGTGATATTGCTGATATATTGACAGCCCACTAAGTACCCAAAAAGCTTGTATGTTCTGCTCTCAATGTATTTTTTGAACTAACCTTACTTCTATTTCATCCCTTCGGACCGCCGGGGGGCGGTGCTTAAAGCACTGAACGTTCCCTTCGCACAGTTTGAGTATGCATGCCAAATTAGTCACCAGTGCCCTCGGGCTCGCGTTGCCAACGTCATGTGTCCAAAATATAGTTTCACTTTCAACCGATCTGATCGACTATATTGGGTAAGACGATATTTTGCACATTTTCTTCTTTTTTGTTCATGAACCTAATATTTATATACAGTATATTGCACAGATGTGAGCAATGACATCTGTAGCCAACGCTTGTGATGCCATACCGGAAGGTTGCAATGAATTGTGGGTAATATGCAGGGGTGCACATCATTTTTTTTTCATGCGGTACTCGCATGAGTACCAGGAGACTGTCTTTGGTACTCACTAGTGGCCCAACAGATCACATAAGTCACGGTTCGGATCGGTCACGGATTTTGAGTCATGGATCGGATCGAAAAAATAAATAAATAAAAAGCTACATAGAACTTTGTCTTCGTTTATTTTATAAAACGCCTTTGCCCATTAAAAAAAAAAGTAAAAAAATAAACCAACTCCTAATGTCTAATATGGCCGTTTAGGATTAAGAACACAATTTAACGCAATTTTGTAAGTGGTGCAGTGTATACATTTCAAAGTATCCTGCCAGACATTTTGAGCTGAATGTTTTACCAATTATTAGACAAAAGTGTTGTTATAAATTAAATGAAGACAAAGTTTTATTTTTTTTTTTCATACTGAAAAAGACTTGAAGTGCAATTTAAGGAACCTTTCTTAAAACATGGACAGCACATTACAAAGTAATCTAGGTCCACCATATAGGAAAAGAAGTTTAAAAAGAAAAAGCAGCAGCTGTTGCAACTACCAGCTAATGATAACAGTTGCTAGCCACTAACGCCGGAGACTTGTGCCGCATCATAAAATGACTGCGTAATTAACCGGCGGTTTGTTCGTGTCCTAAATTAGCGACCGAATACGATTCCAATACAGCGTTGTGTCGGTGTTTGTAGCAAGCGTTAAAACTGCTGAATGCCGATACGTCGAAAACGGTAAGTTAAAGTTTGTTAAGGCTATTGCGTTGGCATTAATGACTCAATGTATCATTTGGTAAGCTTTATTTTGAAGGTAGCCTTTGTGGAGGCGGTGTGTTCGTTGAGTATGTTTGCAAAGCGCTCTTGTACATGCAACTTACGTGATCTTGAGGGTACATGTATTCAATTCCCTTTGCTGAATGCGGACTAATCTCGTTGCCTTATTGTGAACGCGCGCAGTTTTTTTTTTTCACCAACCATTCTGCGGATCGTGCCCATCCTGAACTGATGCTTGATTCTTACCAATCAAGGATGATTCGTTCAACTGCATCACTAGTGTGTACAGCTACGCAAATGACGTTACGCATCAGTGATTTCTGTTGCACATGCGTACCTGCGTACCAGTTACGTGCACCCCTGGTAATTTGCTTCGGCTGACGGGCCGTGGATGCGGCCGCAGCTTAAGTGAGGAACAAGGGCACAAAAGGCGTATGCCGGTGACAACATTCTCATCCGTTGCCAGGAGTGGTCAAAAAAGTTTGGTCGGCGTGCACAAGTTGCCCCATCGGCCAATCAACGCAAAGTATTATACTGAATGTCCCTCCTTGCCCGAACAGATCACATCGGAGCAGTCGCGGGCCCAATCGCCACACTTGCACCTTTATGCCCCTCAATTGCGAGTTGCCGTCGATACCGCCAATTTGTAGGGTGTCCCAATTCTCAGAATTGCCCTGCCACGCCGCGCCTTTTGTGCCACATCCACAAAACCTCAGCTGAAGCAAATTGCCCACATTTCATAGCGGATTTGACCAAAAAAGCGGAGAACTGCTGAAGTTCGTTGGAATTCCTGTGCTGAAAAAAGTATTTTCAACTCGAAATATTGCATTATTACGTCATTTAAAATGTGTGTGTATACTATTTTAATCGAGGTTTTGAAGGCACCTATGTATTTTGAAAGTCGCCTCTGTATTTTTAAAGTCACCTACGTAGACCAGGCAGGGGCCGCAAATAATGGAGCCATAGCTGTCACACGTGTTTTTACTTTGCTACTACTATACTGCAATTTTAAAATAATTCTAAGCAGCAAAAATGCCAAATCAACAACCGGTGTCGCCATGTTTGATGACGCAAATCCAAGCGTTTGGCGTACGTCAATAATAACAGTAACACGCACTGTCCTGATTCTCCAATTATGTACGCTTTTAGGGGCGGCATGGCTCAGTGGTATAGGATGGTCGTTTCCCAACCCAGACGTTGTGGATTCGATACCCGGCCCTCGTGACCACGTCACCAAGTGACCAAGTGTCGTTGAGCAACACACGAAGCGCTTTGAGTGCTTTCGAAGGTGGAAAGGCGCTATACTGTGGAGAACTCCTTTGAGCGAATGGCGGATCAATCCAGCTCCAGCCAGGTTACGGGACGCCACCTTTAGCAGGCAAGAAGACGTCTACGAAGTTTACGCAGTTTCATGACAGATTGACGTTTGCAGTACTCGGGCTGCGCGACGATGACGTGAGATAGGACAATATCCACCCCGCCCACCCAATAAAAAAAACAACAACAACAACAACACGAGTCGAAATCATTTGAAACAGGCTTTTCTTTTTCTATACTGTTCGATAGGAAGCGCCTTTTGATCCGTCCTTGACCCGGTGACGTTTTGCGCAAAGGTGCTCGAAAGAGATTCGACTTTGACGTAGGTCTCCTTCCAATGTCGGATTCTCCAAAGAAAGTACGCCGTCGGCCATAGCAGCGACTGCAAGCTCGAGTCTCTTGCAAGCGCGGTTGCTTCGTTGCAAGCACGGCGGCGCGGCGTTGGTGGCCAAAAACACTTCCATACATTTGCTCGAAAGTCAGCTTCTTACCTTCGTGTGCCGGGCAACAGCAAACAGCCTCCGTCTTGTTTTGGTTCCACGGCGCTCGCTGGACGCCGGGCTCTTTGGGAAAGCTGTTGTAGCGGCTCGGCCCGGTGCCGAGTGGCGCAGAGTAATGTTCGTTGTAATGCTGGTTGGGGTTTTCGCAGTAATTGGCGTTGTGGGGTTCGCTGTAATTGGCGTTGTGGGGTTCGCAGTAATTGGCGTTGTGGGGTTCGCTGTAATTGGCGTTGTGGGGTTCGCTGTAATTGGCGTTGTGGGGTTCGCCGTAATTGGCGTTCTGGGGTTCGCTGTAATGTTGGTTGTAATGCTCGCTACTCATCGTTCTCGGGAACTTGAAATTGTCTCTTCCGTTGTAGCTCCTCATTTCTCTGCCGTCATCGAAAGAGTTCCAACGTTTGCGTCCGTCCATTTTCCCGCTGTCGTGTGCAGAACAGGAAGAGAACGGACAAGTTTCTTGGCGAACGCGCGCGTGTTCGGAAGTACGTCACGGACAAGCGCCCCTCCCCCTTAGAGAAAAAAAAAAAAAAAAAAAGAAAAAAAAAAGCTACCTCGCGGCAGAGCTCAATAGAAAAAAACGCCCCTTACCGACTGGCAACGTAAAATGGCCGCCGGTGACTTTTTGGGTCAAATGCTTAATTGAACAAACTGCACATACAACAGCAGCAAATTCATAGAAGTCATGTCAAAATAGGGTCCTGCTGCAGAACGCGGTTCGAGCGTGGCTCAACCTCTAGGTTTGATTCCGCCCACGCAGATTCTAAGCGCCTTCTTTCAACGATTCCCATGGCGGTTTTAATGATGCTCCGTTTATGACGTCACGCCTACTTGTATCACTATTGAACATCGACAATTACAAACGTTCACCCGTCAGCTAGTCGGGGCGGAGCTATGAGGTGTTTGAGCGAAGTCGACTAGAGCAGGGTCTGGTAAGGCTAAATCGATCTGCCAATATATCCAGATTTTCTACCGCCAAATATGGATTTTTCAGCTTCTAATATCGATTTAATGATGGCAGTGTGTAACACTCCATTTCCTTTTTTCAGAGAAAATGTTCAAAAACACAAATAATGGGATGTTTTGAAGCAAATAGTTTTGAATCAATTTGTCCTCTGATCTATATCTTCTGATTAACATATACAGCAACTTCATTTCTCATCTCTACATGTAACTTTGATGTTAACTGGGGAGAGAACGTCACAATATTGTGATAATATCGCATCGCGACCCAAGTATCGTGATACGTATTGTGTTGCAACGTCCTTGCGATCACTCACCCCTACTCCAGAGGTGACTGTATCGTTCCATTCGGGAGTAAAATGCCCACCTCTGGGACTGAATGACGTGAGGGGGTGTTTCATCCGTCAGCGTAATCGTCACTAACTTTGCTGACGGAACACCTTTTACAAATGATTACCTGACAAATGACGCAAGGGGGTTTCCTCGTTCTGCGCCATCGTCATTAACCCAACGTTGGTCCCGTCGCCGGCGGATGCCAGTTTTTCAGACATTTTTAGGAGGGACCGACTGATGGACTAAACGACAACAATTCAGTTCGTCCCGAGAAATGACGGACGGGTACCCTGGTCACTGACAAATGACGGACCAGCAAAATTTCGTAAAATGCCCACCTCTGGGTGAATGTGACTATGGGGGGATCCCACTGCATTTTTTCAAGCACATAACCGTTGTTAAATTTGTCCGCTGGAGGGCGCACTGACTGACAGGACCACTTGGCGAATGTGGCTGCTCCTCAGGATCGCACCGCAAGAGCTCAACGATGGCCCGTTGCAGGAGGGCACAAAGGAAGGCCACTTCATCCCAACTGCTGCGGTGCCACCTTGCCACTGTGAAAACGAATGTTCCCTAGAGCACGATTTCAAGCCGCTGAACAACATTGCAGAATAGGAAGAAACGATGCACCGCCACCATTTGGCTGGATTTCCACGTCTGCGTTGACAGGACAGAGGCTCAACTGTGTGAACACGGTGGGCCTTCGCATACTCACACTCCCAGACGTCTATTTGCCCATTTCTTTCAAGTATCCATTCGATTTTACTTTCAATCTCCTTTTTATTTGCTTTATCTTTGCGGGGGCAACCCCATTTGTTGTAGAAAACGCATACTGGAAGTACAGTGTATCCCCACTTAAAGGGGAAGTCGACCCAAACATTTTCTTGACAAGAAAATGTCTTATGCAGCCGCACTAGTCGAAACGTGGCATTCCGATTCGTATTGTGTTTGTGGAACGTGAGTTGAGCGGTCAAATCCAGCCAGTTTGTTTTAGCCATCTCAGAGGGTGGCCATTTTCTGTCGACTAACAAGAGTTACTCAGGTGACGAGCAATCGCGACACGGCGTCAGAAAACAGGCGAGCCGTGATTGGTCGTCGCCCGAGCAGCCGCGATGTCATTTTCAGTCGACAACAGGTGGCAAAATGGCCGCCCCCGAGATGGATTTTACTGCTTAACTCCTATTCCACAATCTCAATCTCAGTACTCATGAGAATGCCGTGTTTGGACGAGTGAAAGCGCATACAACCTTGTATTGCCGAGAATTCTTGCGGCTTGACTTCCGCTTGTAGAAATGAGGGGCTTTAAAAACAACCATCTCAAGGCAATTCTACAGTTTGTCAACCGCTGGCACGTTCTCGCTCTGTCGCAATTGACGGGAATTTCAAAGGAGCTGCGGATGTGGCGTGACTGGTGTTGTTTTTCAGGTGGATCCGAGCAGAACATCCATTCCATGGGGCCACTTGTCAGCGACAAGCTGACCGTGCGGAAGGTGGGCGGGGAAACACCCCTTTTTGTGGAGGCATTTCAGACTGCTCATCCGAGTTGACTATTTTGCAAATGTGCACCGTGGGAATGAGTTGCGTTTGTGTCATTCGGACCGCAGGAATGTCCCGTCCTATCCTGTCCTGTCCCACCTGAGCTCCAACTCGAGTGGGAGGAGTTAGGACTGACTTGCCAACAAGAAAGCCGAGGTGGGCAAACATGGCCAGTGGACTTTTGTTTGCTCGGGTCCTGCGGCCAGCGGCAGGCCTTCAGGGCCTCCTCCTCCTGCCGTCGCGGTTGCCGTCTCGGTTCTCCTTGTTGCGCTCCTCCGCCCTCCCACTTCCCCGTTTGTCGTCGTCCTCCTCCCTCCCCCGCTTCTCCTGCTCCCTTTTGCGCCTGGCCCTCTCCTCTTGCTCCTTGTGGTCTTCTTCCCGGCGGCCGCGGCCTTTCTCCTCGTCCCCCCTGGAGTCAGGCTTCTTGGCCCGCTGCTTCCTCCTGCTCGTCGTCGACGTCGTCTTTTTCTTGTGGCTCTGTCCTTTCTGCTTCCTTTTCTTCTTGCGCTTGGCGTCCGAGTCTGGAGGGGATTCAAGACAAATCGGCAGTTAATTATTCAGTCAACATCACGGACAGGTGACAAGTGGAAGGAAGCGGGGCCAGTGGCCAACTCATTTTTGCCCCATGAAATTGGAGGAATTCCTTTTTCCTTTTGCTGACGGCTTGCTGATTTTAGATTCATGTACAGAACTGTTTTTTTTTTTTTATTTAAATTTGATCTTTTTTACTGCTTAAGCGCAGTACATTTATTGAGTACAGTTTGAAGCGTTTGTTTTGAAAACATCGTCAGTCAACCTTGGACCTCCGTCAGTTGTCAGTCCATCGTTTATACATTTCGCTATATCACCGCTATTTTAGGAATGTCAGTTAGGGAAGGGAAAAAAAAAAGTGGAGAAGGGTAACAGCAAACAATTGTATTGACTGAGAAACCGTTTGGAGCACTTCACACAAAGCAAAATCAATCAATTTCTTGCTCCTGGTCTTTGCTTCCACTCTAGTGAAATGGTGGCACGTCGACGAGGTGCTTGCAGCGAGGGAAGGAGCAGCTAACAAAAGGCGGGCGCACCTGAGCTGCTGCTGCTGCTGCTGCTGCTGCTGCTGGACGACGACGACGACTCCGAGTCACTGGACGAGTCGGAGGAGGAGTCGGAAGATTCCACTTCCTGGTTCTGAGTCATGATCATCTTGGGGGCGTTCTTCAGATGTTCCCTCAGCTCGTCCCTGGAACACCACAAGCGGCACACTTTGACTAAGCAGACAGGCGTGTGTGCACGGAGCTTGCTCGTGTGTGTGTGTGTCAAGCGTTACGTGAGTCCTCCCAAGCCAATGGAGGTGAAGAAGTTGATGGCGAACCGCGTGTTTCTGGGATTGTCGCGAGGAAAGAGACCTTCAAAGAAGCTCTGCAGCGTCCTGGAAGAGACGCAAATCTTCAAGGCGTGGCCAGTTGGCAGCTCCAATTCACCAGCAGCACTTCTCACGTCTTGTCGCAAATAGCAAACAACAGCCGCGGGGAGCACTTGACAAGTTTGCAATTTGGCAGCAGGGCCCCGAGGACGACTTGAATTTGGGCACGAGGCTAAGATGCGGCTTGAACGTGGGGCAACATACATTTATTTTTTTTTTAAAAACACTTTGCAAGGCGCATACGACAGCGCGCTTGTCGACGGGCTTTTTTTTTTTTTTTGCCCGTCAAGCGCCGGACCAAATGGTGCCTTTCGCTCGTGGACGCTTGCCAGTGGGTTGATCCGTTTTCTTTTGTTGACTTTTCATTGCATTTTGTGCAATGGGGGAAAGCTCGCTCCTGACTGGCCCTGCTTCCCAACCGCCATTGTGGACATATTTTCCCGGCGCTGTCCAGTGAGCGCTTATTCACGTCGCGGTCACAGCCGCTGACTTTTGAACAAGTGAATCCATTTCAAGCCACCGGGTCATTTACGACCCGACCGATATGGAATTTGGATGACGATTCCGATATTTGGCGGAGCGGACTTTTTTTCTGTTAAAACTTTAACTTTTTTTTTTTTTTTTGGGTGGGGGTTGAATGCCATTCTCTTTTGCCTTAGGTTGTGTTAATGCGGGGAGACGGCAAAAAAGGTAAAGGAGCTCATAGCGCCGGCGGGGGGGGGGGGCCCACGTTGTCCGAATGGCGGGGCCAATGGAATGGTTGACCAAGCGGAAGGGGACATCCCTCGTCAAAAGCGTGCGACTGGCCGCCAGAAGCGCGGAGCCCAGAGCGAATATGAAAAAGGCCGGTCCCCACAAAGCGCGTCTTTGGCCGGCGGCCGCCTCCCGTGCGCGTCTTTGCATTACGTACATGTCTTTGAAGCGCTGGTTGAGTCTGGGCAGGCCCATGTAGGCGCAGAGCTCCTGGAAGAGAATCTTGACAAAGATTCTGCTGGACGAGGTGGTGGTCTCCTCGCTGATCTTGATGCACTCCAGAACCTAAAAGCAAAGGAAAACAATCACACAAGGGCCTTGAAGATGACTTCCATGCTCGCAAACGTCTTATTTGGACGACAGTCGGTCAGCGGAGAACGTTTCGCGCCGGGGTCGGCTGTGCACTTACACTCCAGGGGACGGAGTCGGTGTAAAGCAGGTGAGCAAAGAGTCTGGCCACGTTCCTCAGCTTGTTGGTCTCCAGCCGGTGGATGGTTTCGTACTGCTCGGCAAAGATGGCCTCAAAGCTCTCCATGTACTCCTTCTTCAGCAGGCAGAACCTCTGCGCGAGCGACACAAACCAACTTTCATGCTATGCACAATCAATGACGGTTCATGGAGGCGGCGGAATCGTCTTGGCCGCACTGCCAAGGGAGCGGGCGCAAAGACAGCGAGGTGAACACCAGCGTTTCTCCGGGTTGTCGTTTTGGGACTGCAGTTGAAAACAAACGCCGCCGCCTTTCCGCCAAGTTGAAAACGGGCCTCGATCTGGATAAGGCCTAGATAGACCGAAACGGCGTTGGCCAACAGTGACAGACGCTTACCCCTGTCTGCACGTCACGCTGGCAAAACACACGGCGACGCTGACCATCAAAGTAGCTTCTGCGCATGCATAAGATGCAATACCCTTCCATACCGTCGGCGGCGGTAGTCCCTATTTCTCACTGTTAGAGAACGCTGTTGGCCGGGGGCGGATTATAACAACGTAAACAAGGCATTCGGCTCTATTCTTGGCTCACGATGAACTCCCACGCCAAGTAAACCCTCACGTTCTTGACGCGCTATTGTGAAATACTTCAATTGTCAAGCCTCGCTCTTGTACTTGGAAGAAGATGAAGGCAGGGGAGGCGTGCTCACTGTTTTTCCGCATTTGTCACTTCCCGTTGGTGCGCCGGGCGCTGATTTGCCAGCTAACAGCCAATCAAGAGTGACCAAATGTCACGACCGGCGACGCCGATTCAACGCGCCTAAACGTCCACCAGACACTTCCTGACGAGTTACGACACTACGACGGCGGCCACTACGCCAAACAGACGGCGCATTCGGGCGCCCTCCGACGTGGCTTTGGGGCCTTTTGAGTGGCAAAAGTGCGGGCAGGTCGTCGCCGGCTGTCCCCATTCTTCAAAATGTGTCTGGAGCCCTCACGCTTCCTTCACATTTGCACATTTCTGGCCACTGGCCGGGGGGCCCGGCCCCCATTTTCTGCAAATAGCCTCGCTTAATTGCTTTCTCTTCATTTTTTTCTTTGACCCCGAACCGCCGCCACTTTGTCTTTTTCAGACAATTTTCCTTGCAACTGGATGTTTGGCCGTTGTCCCCGACCTTGCCATTCGTCAAAGTGCGGAAACTCAAAATGCCTTTCAAGGCTGTGGCAGCTACAAAATTATACACAATGTATGTGTGTGTGTGCGTGCGTGCGTGTTTCAATCCCCGCCCACCAACGCCCCCCAAAAAAACGGTCTCTCTATACGGCTGATTTGAACGAGTATGCCTGGAATGTCTGGGTGCGACAACGGGGGTTTCCTCTCTAACGGACACGCGTCTCACCCCTGCCAGCAAGCCAAAGAACTTCTCGTAGGTCCTCTGTTGAGCACAGCAGTCCAGAATCATGTTGCAGAGCTCCTTCTACACAAACACACACATTTATTGACACGTGAGCAATGTGTCAAGCAGTCAGGAAGTGCGCGCGCGCACGCGTTACCGTTTGACTCTCGGGAAAGTCCATCTTGATGAGCTTGTGAGCGCACTCCTCAAAGTCCAAACTGCACAAGGAAGGAAGTGGAGAAGCAAAGTTGCCAACAATGAGCCACGCGAGGCTCACGTGCTGGCTAACTGCTAGCACAGTTTCCACATTGCGGGACGCCTTATATTTGTCGCTAACAGAGCAATAGCATCTTTGTTGCGCTCTTGGATCTCATTGGCCACCAACAGCGCTCATTTCGCGCAATCGGCCGGATGGATTGGCGCCTCCACCGCCGCTTGTTAAAGTGCCACGCTGTCATCAAGTGAGTGGCACGCACACGGGTGGACGTCAACACTGAGACACCCGCAGAATTATTGCTTTGTGCGTGTGTGCGTGCGTGCGTGCGTGACCTGGACTGAATGACAAGGTAGATGGTCCTCCTGAAGGCCACCAGGTTGACCTCGGTCTGATCCAAGATGGTCACCTTCTCGTCTGAGGACACGCAACAGGCAGTCATACGGCGGCGCGCGCGACGTCGCGGCAGACGACGACGATGACGAAGAAGGTTGCGGCGCGTCACCTTGGCCCTCCTGCTCGTCTTCGCCGTCTTGGTTCTCTTGATCGTCCTCGCTGTCCCCTTCCTCCCCGGAGTCGCTGCTGCCCTCGTCCAAGATGTCTGCCCGCAGGACAAAACGGCTTTGCGACACGCCAACGGCACTTTCAGGCGGCTACGGCTCCGTAACCCCGCCCCAACAACGGCGATACGGCGCAACTTTCTTACCTCTCTTCAGCGTTTTGTACTTCTCTTCGTTTTCCAGGAAGTTTGGGTCCATCTTGAACACGTCTACGGACACACGGACGCACGACTCACAAAAGGTTTGAGGCGCATTTGCTCTGCAACCTTGCGTCAACTTTCTGTCCCACGGTCAAGTGTTTCAAGAGTTCTTTTTGATATGCTGTGAAGGGAGGAGGTGCGGTGCGCCTTGGAAGCTCAGAGTCAATTTCAGTAGTCAAAAAAATCAAAGTGAAACGCCATCGTAAAAGGAAGAGGAATTGCAGTTTTGTGAAAATGTCCTTAGTTTTGGTCTTTGACAATTCATATCCTGCGTGCGCTTTCATGTGCAATGTCGGAATTTCACGGCTGCAAGGCATCCATACACATGACGCAAAGTCGTGACGGATGCTTGAGATTTGGCTTCTTTTTAACTTGATAACGACACTATACTTGGGGACCTTTTTTCCTTTATCTTGCGCTCGAAATAAACCCTGTCCTAAGAGCATAACGTCTCCATGAAAACACAGCATGAGTAGTCACTTGTTCTCAAGGTGAATGAGAAGAAACCAAATCAAGTCAAATGAAAACTGCCAAAGGATTCTCCTTTCCAACCCCGGTTGGGACAGCGGAGCCTTCAGATACAAATTGCAATTCAACTGGCCCCACTCTTTACTCAAAACGCCAGGAGGCGGCCTAATGCGGAAGGCCGGTCAGCAATAAGCGGTCACTCACTGAGGATGTCGGTGGCGTCGTAGTCGTCGTCCAGCGGCAGCATGTGCGTGAACTGGTCGTCCTCGTCCACCAGGTCCAGGCCCTCGGGGATGACGGGGTGGTCCTTGAAGCCGTCCTTGCGGATGGCGAACATCACCTCGATCATGTACTGCACACGCTTGTCGATGGCTGACTCGTGCAGGACGTTGCGCAGACGCTCGAAAATGGCTGCGAACAAAACAACGCTCCGTTGCCTCGTTGGGTCGGGGGAGGGAGGGAGGGAGGAAGAAAAAAAAAAAAAAAAAAAAACTTCAACCCACCCTCACCCCCACCCAATATGCTTGCCTTTTTTTCTCGGGCCGAGACTAGGCCTTGTTGGGAAAAAACCCCCATTGTTTTCACTTGTTTTTCTTGGGAAAATGCAACTCTTTGCGTAAGCTTTATTTTTGTCAGATGACGTTTGTTGAAAAGCTTCTTGAGAAAAAACAACAACTTGGAAGGGGGATTCCCCCATCTGTGGTCCCTTCTCAAGGTTTCTCACTTTTCCCCAGATGGGTTTTTGGAGATTTTCCTTGCCCTCCTGGGGGTTAAGATCAGGGGATGTCGTGTATATGATCTGGTGCACATGTGAAGCCCTTTGAGACTTTCCTGCGATGAAGGGCTATATAAATCAATTTGACTTGACTAACTTGATCTAAGCAAAGAAGCCCTTCATTAATCAATTTGACTTGACTAACTTGATCTAAGCAAAGAAGCCCTTCATTAATCAATTTGACTTGACTAACTTGATCTAAGCAAAGAAGCCCTTCATTCCAATCAGATTCCTGGCCAAAATCAAATTACTGGACTACTCTGGAAGAGGACGATTTTTTCCTGCTTAAATGACATTTTTGTAACATGACACTTTTTTGCGTGGACTGAAAATCACAACTTGGTATTTATGAGATGACCACCTGGTTGAATGAATTGGTGAGGAAAATAGTGGGAAGACTTTTTGGTTGAAAAAAAGCACCAATCTTTTCAGAAAAATAGGACTTTTCATTTCATGAAAAACTATTCTAATTCTAGTACATTTCCCAAAAATGGATCTGACTGCTTTTTGTAAAGTTAAATCTTTTTTCCATTCCGTAAAGAAACAGCTTGACTATTTCAAGTAGCTATTCTACTAATTCTAGTATTCTCCTTTTTTTTTTTTTGGTGAAATTAATTTTTTGCGTCTTTTAATTATAAAAATACATTTTTATTCTTGTGTGGTTCCAACTAAAAAGTCATATCAAAAATAAATTTATTTCCTTTGTTGTTCATAAATTCATTTTTGGGGGAGGAAGTTTGACTTGGCTTCTAAAAAGAAATACATCTTGCAAGACTTTTGTTCAAAAAAAACTTTTTTTTTTTTTTTTTAAAAGGAAAAAAATCAAACTTGTTTTGTGCATGTCTGCACATGCGTACATAAAAGATGAGCATTTTTGGGTGAGCAAATGTTGCGTACTGACCGTTGATGCCGCGCGGGGAGACATCGGTGAGCTTGAGGCCGCACTCCTTGAGGAAGGCGATGGCCACCTCCACGCTGTCGTCGGTGGGCCGCTCCAGGAGCAGCGTCAGCATCTCCAGGCACAGAACCTCGTGGGCCTGCCCGGGCGCAGGCGTCAGACGGAGCCAAAGCTGCCGACGGCAACGGGCGGCGCTACGTACCACGTTCTGGTTGATGAGGTGAGCCACGAACTTGGATGACGTCAGACATTGTTGCTGGAAAAGAAAATGCGCCACAGCTCAACGTGACAACTTTCTTTCCCCCCCCCCCCGCTTCTTAAAACAACTTCAGATACTTGCAAAAAAGAAGACTTTAAAAGTAAAATTTTTCATCTCGATTCCAACTTGAACTTATCGGGGGAAAAAATGACTCTCTCCAACTTCATCTCGAGCAACACCATGTTAACCATTTTTGTACGAGAAAAATCCGATTGTAGCAAACATCTGACTTCATTAGCTTAATAAATAGGACTGTTTGTCTTTACTGCTCAGGAAGTGATTTTGGTGAAATGACCTTTTCCTATCATCTTATCGCCACATGTATTTTGCAAAGGAGCATAATGCGTAGAGTATGCGTAGAGTATGTCCAGCAGATGCTGCAGCCGCGTATGCTATGAGCGAAATATCAGCCGAATATGTGCATTTGTGCGTTGAACCCGTTGGGTCAATGTCGGCACTCGACGCCGATTCCCACTTTGGCGTCGGTTCCCTGGCTAGGCGTAGGCCGAAGCATCGATGCCCGAGCCGAGTTGCGAGCGCGGCCGGCCCACCTTGATGTTGCGTCGGTATCCGCGCCTGAAGCTGAGGATGAGCCGCTTGAGGATGAGCTCGCCGATCTGCGGGAACTTGGAGTTGATGATGGCCACCACGGCGGCGTAGACGTGCGTGAAGATGGGGGATGCCGCCTGCGCCTGCAGCACCGAGCGCGACAGCAGACCCCTGCGCGCATGCAGGCAGGCACGCACGCACGCACGCGGACAATGTTTATCTGCGTGATTTGACGCGGGCTGGGGCGGGCGGGCGGGGCCTCACCTCCCCCTGACGATGTTCTCCTGCAAGATCTCCTGGATGATGTTGACGATGTTGGACACGTTGACTTTGTTGATCAGGCCGTTGATGGACTTCTTCAGCGCCTCCCAGCTCATCCTCTGATAGGCCAAGCTGCGCGAGGGGGCGGGGCGTCAGCCTCTCGATGGCACGGAAAGCCAGAGAAAGAAGTGGTCTACCTGCTCTTGTCGGTGATCTGCTGCTGCATGAGGCGCAGCTTGGCGGGCGGGATGTAAGCGCCGCCCGTGCGGGTCAGGATGGGGTCCAACTCCTCCTTCTTCTTCTTGGCCGCCGGCTGTCCGTTGGCCCGGGGGGAGGGGCTACGGCCACGGCCGCGCCCCCGCCGCTCCGGCTCCCTGCTTCGCTCGCCCGCGTAGCCATCCCTGAGCGGACATTGCCGTCAACAAAAACTCCAACTTCAAAACATTTACGTTCGGTGACCACAATCCAAGCATTCGCTCGTCGAGGCACGTTTGGCGACGAGGAGGCATGTCAGAGAATTGCTGCCACTCCGGGAAAAGAAAGAAAGACAAAAAAAAAAGCCAAGTACCACGTTACAACATGATAAACTCCGTTACGTTGTGTGATTAAGTCCAAAGTTCAAACGTGTCTTGTGCATTGGGCAAAATAGAATGAAGCAATTCTTTGCGGTTCAAGTGACTGGTGCTCTTTTTTTGTGCTGCAAAAATTCAAGCTAGAAGCCAAATAACAACGCCGAAGAAAAATGGAACATTGACGTCAAACTTCAAAACATGTCAGAGATGGATTTGGACATAATACCCGTCAAAAATAGGATTAGGATGGAAGGGAAAGTCAATCATACGACGTGTCCTTCACTCCTCAAGTTCACTCCTCACTCCGCAACTTCTTACCGAGGGTGCCGGCCTCTGTCAGACCCGTGACGGTCTCTGGACCTGGAGCGCTCTCGACCTCTGGACCTGGAGCGCTCTCGACCTCTGGACCTGGAGCGCTCTCGACCTCTGGACCTGGAGCGCTCTCGACCTCTGGACCTGGAGCGCTCTCGACCTCTGGACCTGGAGCGCTCTCGCCCTCTGGACCTGGAGCGCTCTCGCCCTCTGGACCTGGAGCGCTCTCGTTCTCTGGATTTGGAGTCGTCTCGCCCCCCGCCTCTGTCAGGGCTTCCGGACCTGGCTCCGTCGCGTTCCCTGGACCGGTCTGCGCTTCCGGATGGCGACCCGTCAGGTTGTCGGACGTCGTGTGGCGTTTGCTCTGTGGCCCTCTGTAAAAAAGCACAGGCCCATTTCAAAAGTTTCCCTTCCCACAATGGAAGGAAGCACGCGCCAGTGTCAGCACGACCGAGGGGCAAAAGGATTTTGGCCAATGACGTAATAACCATCATCATCATGTGAGGGTTCCGACAAGACAAGTTCAATTCACGACTTTTCCAGCCTTTTGACTTCCACTTGAAGCAAAATTGAAGAGCACCTTCCCAAACATCGCTGGAGTGCATCTGTGACGTGCGTGCTTGTGCTCTAAAGAGTCGCCGCTAAAAGCGCATGACTGTTTCGCTGGTTCCGCTGTAGTGTTGCGCGTTACCACCAGAGTCAGTCGGTCCATTTTTGGGCTGAAAGAATCATCCTTTATTTGGAGTTTTGTATTTATGATCGTCAAATCCTCCTTTTTTTCTTGTTTTTCGATTCTTGGATTGGGACCAGAGCACTCCAGAACCAGAGACCGCCACGGGTGCCACAGACGCTGGCACTCTCGGGCAGAAGATGGGCAGCAACTTGACGAGTGAAGGACAAGTCGTTTGTTTGAAGGTGCCCTTGCATCATTATTATATTTTTTTTAATTGTTTTTTTTTTTTTGTCTTTTTTGGGAGATCAAGATGCCATGCCTTTGGAGTCCTTTAGGGATGTACGGGAACCCTGAAAATAGGGCTGTGCAATTAATCGAAATTCAATTGCGGTTATTACACTCCATGATTACAAAATTGGCATAATCGTAAAAAAAACAATGAACATTCATTTATATCGAACACACTGTGTTTGTTTACACGTGGAAATCATACATTTGCACTTTTTAAAACATTTTACAAGAACTAATTTTATACATTTTGTTTGGTCCAAAAGAATTTACTTACATTTGTCTTTATATTTTTACATTTAAACGTTTTCTTGTTTTGTTCCGAAAAATAAATGATCGTTTGAATAATTGTGATTTCAATTACTACCAAAATAATCATGATACATATTTTTTCCCCATAATCGAGCAGCCCTACCCGAGAGTCCGCATTTGAAATGAAAATTTCACCAGCGATGAGGTTGATCTCATGTTGATGCCGCTGACGACGCTTTGATGTGCGCGTACCGTGATGTGAGCCACACTGCTCCTGATCTTCCTCATGGCCACGTGATGTTCATCCTCGCTGCTGCTGTCACTGTCACTGCCTGCCCGACTGCCGCCCGCACCACTGTCTCCTCCTGCTCCTCTGCTGGGACTCTTGGGAACAGGGGAATCCTGCTGGGATGCAGCGTCCTCATCGGACTCTCCTGAGGTCACACACAAACACACACACGATAGCAAACACCATTTGTTGACAGTATTTGGCCACAAAAGTCAAACGTGTGCACACAACCATAACTGAAGAAGAAAAATAAATAAATAATTGCATTTTGTCACATGGTGGAAACCAAAGTGTAATGTGTGAGCAACAAAATTCAGTGGGCCATAACAAAATGCTACATATCACAAAATGCTCAACTTTGTGCCCACAACACGGCACATTGCCACAACAATGTCGCACAGCGTATTATTTGTGAGCATGAATACGTTGGATTTCACCACAACAGCATTTGCACGTTATTGTAATTGATTGATTAATCCGTCAATTTTTAGAGCGATGAATCAATGCACTGGATTAAATAAACGTTTTCATTTCCATCACTTTCTTAAAAAACAAGACATGATCTTGAATTGGCAGTGCACAAAAAAAGCTATTATGATTCCATGACTGATTTGGTTCATAACATCTCAGAAAATTGGCAAAAATATTGATTGGCGTTTTTCTCAAGTGAAAGCAGATGCTAGCAATTGTCTTATTTGGACTATTTCGTGTGGAGAGGCAGAAATTCTGAGGATTGGGACAATATTAAATCAAGCAAGGTCTCTAAATGAATAACCCGTAACAAATACAGACACATTTGTGGATTCATCTTTGCACCTCTAATACACACTCACACACAAAAGACCGCATGGTCACAAAAACAATATACTTGAGAGCCAGACGGGGTGCCGCAACAAATATTCTTGTCAGTTGGCCGTCCAGCCGCGACAATGAACTTACCGCTGTGTGGTTGGCGAGCAGGACTTGTGCTTGGAGGCTCCATTTCTGAAAAACAAACGTGATTCATCCAGGCAGGAAACACTTGAATATCATTGCATAAACGTAGGAAATGCAAATGACAAAATACGTCGGACGTGGTAGCGAATTAATGGGCATTGAAAAGAACAACTTCTTTCTTGTTTGATTTTTGCGTTTCACGGCCGTGTGTTGGCTCGTGCCAAAGCTAGCAAGCTAAGGCTAGCAAGCTAAGGCTAGCGGCGGGCGCCAAACCTGTCTCGCAGTGACTCACCTTTTTGTTTATTTAATTAAATTCTTTAGACAAAAACTCCCCTCGTCTTCTGTCACCTTCTTGATATTTGCCTGTTTAGTCACGCAAGTAAATGTAAACATCCAGTTGGTCCCTTTATTTCGTCGATCAATCAAAGAGGAAACACACACCTACGGCGGAAAATGAGAAGCTGTCGTTCGATTAGCTTCCGGGTCAGATTGCTGCCAGTGTTGATGAAGACAGCGACAAATGCCTTACTTTTTCACTCTTTTTTGTTCATTTGGGGAGTGTTGGTTAACATATGGCATTCTTAGTATGAAAAAAGGAATTATTGGGATTTTTTTGTTTTTACAACACTCGCTCGAGTGACTTCCGGGTCAGAGTTTACTTCCGAGTCATTGTGTACCTCCGGCTTTCGCAAGAAGCGACACTTATTTATTTCTTTTTTTCTTTCTCTTTCTTTTTTTTTTTTTTTAAGAAAAACCAGAAACAAAACGTTCGATTGTTCTTGTAGTTTTGTTATCAGCCAGTCACCATTCATACGTAGTATTGTTTGTAGTCGTAAATCATTTTGGTCGATGTACATGTATATTTTTTTTTATGATATTCCCCTGACGGGATTAATTACATCCTATTCCGATATAATCAGGTGTGTTGGAACAAGCTAACACATGAATAGACTAAATAGAGTAAATACAACAGGCTGGATAGTTGATAGGCACATTTCTCAACCAATGGAAAATGTGAGCTAAATATTTGCTGCAATAAATGTATCTTGGTCGTTACATCTGTCTGTAAACTTTGACGTCAGTGTAGACCAGCATTATACTTCTTTTAGCTCTTCTCAGTTCTCAGGTAACAATCACAGAAGTGGACTTGTAAGACATTCTCGTTCTTGTTTGGTATTTGTAGCTCAGTGATGTCAGAATGTGTGTGAGGTTAAAGGTCATTTGTCATATCAGTGTCGGTGGTCAGTGTGTGTGATGGTGGGAAGGTGGAGCACACGAGACTTTAAACGAATAAAAAAAAATCTGGTTGACTTCCTCCACCAGGGTGTCATTATTTATTTATTTCAAAAGTCGAATACAATCAGCAGTGTTCATATTTTCATAGCTTAGGTCTCATTTCTTCATTAAAAAAAAAACATAATCAGAAAAAACTTCTGTTAACGCTGATTTGTAATCAACTTTTTAATTTAGGATTGGTCTTTCGAATTGTTTTTTAAATTAAAAATGATGCAAATCGAAATAAAATAGCTACTACAAAAGAAAAATACTGAAAATAGTAAGTAACACTAATTTATTCAAACGTCATAGCATAGATTTTTGTAAAAAAAATAAATGTCATACAGTTTTGGTCAAAACGAATAAAATAAATCTTCATGAAGAAGCCAAATAAAGGTAGTATATAAATAAACCAATACGATACATTTGAATAAAGTACAGCAAAAACAAAGGAAATCAGAGAAGAACATAATGGGAAAAGTAGCGCATCCTAATGAATGAGTTGTGTAGGGCGAGTCACGTGATCACACTTTGAGCTCGTGTGCGACTTGTGTGCGCACTAATGCACACACGCGCGCGCGTGCACGCGCCTGCCCGGCGAGACGTCGTCGCTGGCGCGGAGAGGAGAAAGAAGCTCCTTCCAGGTAAGACAACTTGAGACACATTTCCAACCACTTTGGTCTTGTCGTCTTTCCTGTCCTCCGTGACTCTGACGCTGTGCGCGTGCGCGTGACGGCGACGCGCGTGGAAATGTTCGTGGTCGTGCCGCGGTCGAGCGTGCCAAATAGTGAGATAGACCGACAGCCAGGCGGTGACACTTTGATGGAAAAGCCGCTGCCACATTGTGAGAGCGTGTGGCGTGTGCCAAAGGGTAAGACTGGCATTGCCACATTGTGAGAGTAGTGGTGCTGCCAGATAGTGAGACCGACGACACCAATGTAATCACAGTGTCGCTAACACCGAAATAAACTTAATAAGTCATCATAGTCAGTACAGTATGTGACGTCACCCCCCATTACATCCGTCTAAGAATATTTCATTGGATAAATCAAAACCACAGTGTAACCATAGCAACTACAGCAACTGCCTAAACATTCTTCCTGCAAACTTTATCAGTTCCAAATAGCGAGACAGGCGTGTCCAGTAGTGAGGACAGCGCCGAAAAGAGGCAGTGTCAAGCATTGAGCTAGGTTCTTATAAACAGTGACAGGTGTGCTCAACAGTCAAACAGGCATGTGCGATTGTCTTGTGCCTAATTGCAAGAAATAAATACTAAGACAGGCAATGTTAAATCCATGGTGCACAATAGTAAGAAAACACATGCCATAGAGTGAGACAGCCGTTGTCAAATAGTGAGAGGCAGGCATGTCCAGTCGCGAGACAAGTCTCTTTATGTCAAATAATAAGCAAAACCGTTTTGCCGGCCATTGTATGCAATCCAACAGGAAGTGACGTTTGCCGCCAGCTCCTTTGTTTCGTCGTCAACATGAGAAATGACAAGAATGTCAACAACAAGTTGGTGTTCCTCCCCGGTGTCGCTTCTCCAGTGTTTGTGTTCTTTAGCATGCTAGCACGCAAGTGGCCTTCTGAAATTCCGTGCGGAGGTGCAGCTTCTCCGCCGTGCCTGATCCCACCTGGCCAAGTGCACATGAAGGACGTCACATGATGCCTGGAACCAATCAGCGTTCATGTCACAAAAATCACACAAGATGCAAATGTCGTATGTCATCTTTTTCTTTTGGGTGCACAACTTGAACTTTAGCTTATACCACCGCGTAGCTCACTATTTGGCAGCACCTCTGACTATTTGGACACATTGTCTCAATATTTGGCAGAGCTAATCTCACTATATGGCACATCTGTCAATTATGTTACATACATTTCACTTGCTGATGCTCGTCTCACTCTTTGGACGCATCTGTTGCACTATTTGGCACTGCTTCTCTCACTACTGTACATATAAACTGAACACAATATTTGGCACCGCCATTCTCGCTTTTTGGCATCACCTGTTTCCACATCGGCGTCATCAGTCTCACTATTTGGTAACACCCGAACTCATTAGATACCAGGAGCGACTCAACTTGTTCATTAGAATCAAAACATTTAGTGCCGAGTTTTCTCGTTTTTTTATGTTTTTTCATTGAGAGGGGGAGATAAGACACTCTTCTTTAAATTGCAAGCACTTGAGGAGTTGAATGTGCCAAACCGCCAGCAGGGTGTAGCAATGCACCATTTTATATTTCAAATCATCTCTGTTTGCCAACTGTTTACAGTGGGGAAAGAAGGACTTGACTGTCTTGGTGCGCGACGGCAGCGTGAAGCATACACTCCAACAGGCAACATATAGGTGTAGAATTCACAGAGTATGACCAACAATCTTGGAAATATGACCAGGATGACACAGGAACAGTCAGTAATGGCTGACGAGCCCTTCTGGTGAGTTGGCGTCACCCACAGCGCGTGTATAGTATTACTAAAGGCTGGAGATGATAATTTTGCCATGAAAAGCCATTCCTAAATGTTACCGCTTTATAGAATGAAACTACTGTTCAGATATTTGAGGCCTCACAAAAGAAAATATATAACCCAGAAAAATTTGGTACTACCCGTCTCATAATTTGGCACACCTTTTCCACTGATTTGCACCACTTGTCTCACTATTTGGACACACCTGTAGCACTATTTAACATTGCCCCTGACTATTATTTGGCAACCCCGCCTCACTATTTAGACACATATGTTCCACTAATCGGCACCGGCAACTTCACTGTTTGGCAGACCTGTCTCTCACTATTGGCACGTGTCCTTGCCTGGCTCTGCGCTCCAACGTGCGGCGACACGTGTTGAGGCGGAACCGCCGACTGAGAGAAAACTTGAAAAACCAGAATGCGAGTAGGCGTGTGTCATTCAAAAGTGGAGCTCCACACCGATGGTAGCACAGTCGTCACAGCTTCCTGTCGTGACTTTATCCCTCCTTTGCTCTCCCTTTCTCAGCTGACAGGAAGTGAGTGGTAAGCCAACAGGAAGTGAGCAGGAAGCACGCGAGGAGTGATGGCGTCATGAGCAGCCCCGGTCTTCTGCGCGGTCGCCGCTTCTTCTGCCGAGAATGGGCATTGGACAAACTCCAGCGCTGCCTGCACGGCCGCCACGCGGGGACGGGGCACGCTGCAGGAGTCCTGATAACGGGCGGCCCGGGTGCCGGTAAGACAGCCCTGTGTGCCGAGGTGGTGCGGCCCGACTCCGAGGCCGGCCGGGCGTCTGGGTTGGCGTCCCGGTGCCTGGCCTGGCACTTCTGCCGGCAAGAGGAGCCTGCTAGCGGCCTGGCGTGGCGCTTGGTGATAGCCCTGGTGGAGCAGCTGAGGGTGTCCCCGCTGCTGCCGCCCGAGTATAGCGCTAGCCTACGCTGCCGTCCGCCCCTGGATCCGCTCAGCTGTCAGACAGACCCGCACCTCGCCTTCCAAAGGTTTGTGCGGATCGCCGTCTTGTCACAAATTTGTCACCTTATCAGGACTAGTGCCAATAAATTCGACCACAATCACATTTAATATGAGCAAAAAGAAAGGACGTGGAAAGTTTGCGTGCGTGCACGCGGGCAAGACATTTCAAAAGTTCCAACAAGGTGAGTCACCACCAGAAAAGACGTTTGCGTGTGCTGATTGTGCACCTTTAATAGAATGCTAGCTTAGCATCCCTAGACTGAAACACTGTGGGACAAATTCTTCATCGTATCAAGATGTGTCCCAGCACTTTAGTCCACATTCATCATTTTGCATTACTGTTGTTATGTTGACAGAAGTATTGGGACATGTCTTGATAAAGCTACGAGAAGGAATGTGGTCCAATACTTTTGGCCACACTGAATCTGATGTTGCATCGATTTGTGGATAAAAGTATTAGAATGAATTTTTCATTGCAGCTTAACCAACATGCTTACATAATGCAAAATCATGACTATGGACAAAAGTGTTAGGACACGTCTATTTGAAGATTTTGTCCCAGTACTTTTGCAAAGCAGCTGTAGTGTGAGCTCAATGCAGTTTCTTCTTTGTTTGTAAGACTTTTTTGCTGCTCTGCTTGTGGTGTTGCGTCCACAGATTTGTCCTGGAGCCCCTACTGGACCTGCCCCCGCCACCCCAGACTTTGATGTTGCTGGTGGATTCTCTGGACGTGGGCTGCGAGGCGACCCAAGGGGGCACCAGGAGGAGCCACTCCATTGCAGAGCTTTTGGCAGCCCACCAGCACCTGATGCCTAGCTGGATTCTCCTGGTCTGTTCGGTCCGACGACACAACAAGACCGTGAGCAGGATGTTCTCAGGTGGGTTGTGCTGTTGGCAACAAGGCAATAATTCTCAAAGCTTTGTGGACCAGGTGAAAGAACATATCAGGCCCTCTTGTGTGGCCATACTTAGTCGTACCCTCGTTCTCAACAGTAGAAAGGGAGTTTCACCAGACGTTACTTTTTGTGTGTCAGGTTTTCGTAAGCTTTGCCTGGATGACCTGCATCGTCCGGACACAGTCCATGACGTGCAGCAGTACATCCTGAAGCGTTTGGACCGGGAGGCAGCGCTTCGGCGTCAGATCACCTCGGACACGGCAGACATGCTGAATCTGCTCCACATCAAGAGTGGTGGCTGCTTCCTGTTCCTGGAGCGAGTCCTGGACGGCGTGGCCGCCTCCCTCGTGGGTCTTCGCGAGATCCGGGATATTCCGGGAACCCTGAATGGCCTCTACCTATGGCTGTGCCAAAGACTCTTCCCCCGGAGACTCTTTAGCTACGTGAAGCCTCTCCTTAACATCATCCTGGCAGCCCCGGCCCCTCTCCTGCCTCAGGATTTGTTTACAGCACTGTGGACACATGACAATCTACTCAGTGCCCAGGAATTCCAGAACAGGCTCAGCACCCTCACACCCCTCCTGCTGGACGGTCCCGGAGGCAGCAAATTGCTTTTCCACAGCAGCTTTGCAGAGTGGCTTACGGACGTGAAGTATTGTACTCAGAAGTACTTGTGCAGCCGAGCCGAGGGGCACAGCATGCTGGCCATGGCTCTGACATTAAGGGGACCCCTGCTAAATTCGGAGGAGGCAGTCCAGCTCGGGACGCATTTAGTCTGCTCCGGTCACCATCAGGACCAGCCCTGGATTCTGGCCCTGTGGATGATATGGGCTGACGTGCCTGCTCTGACTTGGACGGGCAGCAGTTCCCTGGCTACTTTGGTAACACAAGCTCCAGCCTCGTCCCACCAGAAAGTCTTTCAGCTCTTCAAGATGAGTGGACTTGTCTCTGTAGACCCAAGTCTCGGAGTGCAGTGTACAGGTGACGTGGGAGATAAACTCCTTAAATCTGTGAAGCGGTTGAGTTCCACAAATGTGCAGACGTTGCTTTCCGGCGCAGCCCTTGAGGGATCCGCAAACCTGGTCCGGCTGCTCTTGACTCGTGGATCTGATCCGCTCCTAAGTGACCGCCAGGGTCAAACTCCACTCACTATTGCCTCCAGACAGGGTCATTTAGACGTGTTGCAAGTTCTGTTAGACTGGATGCGTATCCAGAATGTGCAGACCGCCACCACGATGCTGGAGCATGCCGACAACGACGGATGGACTGCGCTACGTTCTGCAGCCTGGGGGGGGCACGGTGAAGCGGTCAGGCTTCTGCTGGATGCAGGGACAGACGTGGACGGGTGCGATGCGGAGGGCCGCACCGCCCTTAGGGCTGCGGCCTGGGGGGGTCATGAGGAGACAGTCCTCATCCTGCTAGACTATAGAGCTCAAGTGAACAAGGCTGACGGCAAAGGCCGCACTCCCCTGATTGCCGCCGCCTATATGGGACACCACGAGGTGGTGGAGGTGCTGCTGGACCACAAGGCCCAAGTGGACTTGGCTGACAGGGATGGGCGTACGGCTCTGTCGGTCGCTGCCCTCTGCATCCCCACAGCAGTCGGACACCAAGGTTACGGCGAAGTCGCAAATCTTTTACTGGAGCGAGGTGCCAATCCAGGGCACAGAGACAATGACGGAATGACCCCACTGCTCCTCGCAGCCTACGAGGGCCACGACGATATGGTGGAGCTTCTCCTGGACGCTGGCGCCGATGTGGACGAGACTGCGGGCCCCAAAGGTGATGCGCCTGCTTCTGCGGCGGTGACCCCCCTTTTGGCCGCCGCCGCCATGGGCCACATGAAGACTGTGTCGCGGCTTCTCTTCTGGGGGGCCGCCGTGGATGCCATCGATGATGAAGGCAGGACGGCGCTCAGCCTGGCGGCGGCGCAGGGGAGCACCGAGGTGGTCCGCACTCTCCTTGATCGGGGGCTAGATGAGAACCACAAGGACGACTTGGGCTGGACCCCGTTGCATGCCGCGGCCTGTGAAGGCCATCGGGCGGTCTGCGCCGCCCTAACAGAGCGAGGTAGTACGGTGCGGGTT
>NC_141230.1:24040000-24082500 GCF_054856515.1 Filicampus tigris | reverse complement strand
TCATGGAAGCTCACTAGGGTCGCGGGCATGCTGGAGCCGATGCCACCTGTCTCAGGGCGAGAGGGCGGCAAACCCATTCAATCAATCCAAACAAAAATGTTTATATTTATTCCTCACCTTAAATTCTCAGGGAAATTTACCAAAAATGTTCCACCCGTTGAATTCAAGTCTTGACTCCGACGGCTGCACGGTTACTCCAGTTTGGACTTGTACTGGTAGATCTTGACGCAGTGGTTCATACTGTCAGACACCACCAGGCAGCCTCCCGGCAACAGACCGATCCCACGCGGACTACTCAAACCCCGATCAACCAGGGAGCGTCCGGCTCCGTGCGCCGGGAACATCAGGACCCTGTGGGCGTCCCCCCAGTCAGCCACCAACACGTCACCCTCTGCATCGATACAGACACCCCAGGGGCAGGCAAGGACGGGCCCCATGGCCGAGCAGACCCCCAGAACCCGAACCGTGTTCCAGCCGGGTTCAAGGACTTTGATGCAGGGTACACGACCAGTTTCTGTGCCGCGCTCTGACACGGCAACCATTCCCGAGCTCGCACAAGATGCCACCAGGTAAGGGCGGTGGAATCCGGTCACCACCGTACGCCCCAAGCGGGACCCAGTCTTGTGGTCCAGTTTTAGGGCAACAAGGGTACCTCTGCGGATATCCGCCACCAAGAACTCGTCCTGCCATGTCACCGTCACGCCCCTGGGAGCCTCCAGATCGTCTTTAGACCCGCTCGAAGCAGACCCTCCGAAGGTCTGGAGGGGTCTTCCGTGTCGGTTGAAGACCAGCAGAGATCGCTCTGCCGCGCAGCTCAGTGCCACCAGGCCTTTGGAGTTGACCGCGATGTCGAAGAAGTTCCTGCATCGTCTAGAAAAACCATTGGAATTCGGGGAGGTGACTTGCTGCAGGACATTGCCCCGAGGGTCTGTGACCTAGGCCCAAGGTTTACCATTAATTTGGACTACAACACTGTTACAAATAAAAAAAACACATTAATTATACAGGTCAAGGTTATCATTGAAGAAAGCCACAAAATAAAATAAAACAATGTAAAAAAAACATGTTTGTTAAATAATTAAAACTTAAAAACAGGAGTTTAAATAATGAAAACTAAATGAAACAGCATTGTGTTTGCAGAAGTAAAACAAACTACAGTGAGCACCTGCATATTCCCGGTCTAGTTTTTGCAAATTAGAATGTTTGCGGAAAACGTTTTGAAGCAGAAACAGTACTTCTTTGCGCCATTTGGTGGCAACTTGGTGCAAAGAAACTTTGAAAACGAGTCGCCAACAGCAGAGGAACACTCTATAACAGGGGTGGGCAATTCAGGTCCTCGAGGGCCGGTATCCTGCATGTTTTCTCTCACCCTGGTGCAACCCACCTGATTCAAATGATTAGGATCCAGCTTCTGCAGACCTCGCTGATTATATGATCATTTCAATAAGGGGTGTTGCAGCAGGGAGACATAGAAAACATGCAGGATACCGACACTCAAGGACCGGAATTGCCCACCCATGCTCTATAACCTTAGCACACCTCCACATACCTGAACACGAGCGTTCCCGCAGTCCACAATGAAAATATGCCCATGTGGCGTGCAATGGAGACCACTTGGCAGGGTGAAATCTGCCCGACCTGAGCCCTGCTTCCCGAACTGTCGGATAAGACAACCTTCTCTTGGCTCTCCTTCCTCCTGAAGCGCCACCAGGATCGCAGGATCTCCTCGCTCACCTCGGCCTCTCTTGGGCTCATGCGAGGCGACATCCAAGACACACATGGACAGCGACCTGGTCACGAGAGGCTGAGCCGGGAAATTCAGATCTTGATATGACACCGGCTGCCCACTGACAGAAACCCCGAGACCCCCGCTGGGAGTGGGTGAGGCTGGTCTCACAAAGTTTGGGATATTCTCAGGCCACGCTCCTGTGCATTCTTTGGTCCCACTACCAATCAGGGGGCGTGTCATGTAAGGCAAGTCCACTGCAGACTTGGACAGGTGGCAGTTATTCCTCAAAGTGTTTCTGTTGACAGGGTACTCCTGAGAAGGGCTCACAACAAAAGTGTAACTGGAGTCCACGCTGTCCACCGGTGACGGTGCACGGCCAGAATCGCAGAGCGTCCCAAGAGAGTGTTCATCTGAGGACTGGCTGAGGCCCGAGTGGGGACGTCCTCTAGAGATGAGGTCCAGGCAGCTGTGGCTGGCCGAGAGCTCATTACGGCTCCTCCCGGGGGAGAAGACAGACCTTTTTCCAGGCTTCAAAAGTCCACTACCTGAAGTTCCTTTTCCTGCAACTTCTCTCTGGCTCTCTTGACTCCACTCAAGTGAAGAAGGCGAGCATACTGTGGTTGATTTTCTGTGCTTCCTGTTGCCCATCAATCTGCAATCGGGGCTGCAGATTGTTGGAATGTTCTCCAGACAGGACACAGATTCTGTCTCCTGGTCGTGGTAAGATTTTAATCTGGATTGTTTGGTTTTAGTCTCTGGCGAGAAAGTTATTGATTCCACTTCCGATTCAGGAACACGGGAAGAAGAGAGGCTCATTTTTTGGAAGACTCTGCCAGCTGTGGAGGTCCAGCCCCCTTCCTGGGGCCTTCTGTCTTCTCCAGGATCTTGATGATTGGTTTCTCTGGATGGAATTTCCTGAGTATGGAGAGCGCACAGCTGCCCGTGTGGACCACAACCTCCGGTATGCAGAGATAGACTCTGACCCTGCACTCGGATCTCTCCAAAGGTGATGGCGTTAGGTTGGGAGCTGGGCTTGAAAGTCACTTTCTTCAGGGAAACCGAAACTTCCCAGGGTTTAAGGAATTCCGCAACCTCTTTCAGCAGCAGGGTCTGGTTTGAGACACTTTGGTCAACCAGTGTCTGCTGAGCAGCCTCCTGGATTCTGTGCTGAAGTAGGACCAGTTTCCCAAGCCTTTGTTCCAGCAGGGCCTGGCTGACTCTGGCTGCTGCCACGTTCTCCTTGTGGACCTGCTCCAGGTGTTGCTGTGCATCTCGGTGGTCCTGCTCCACTCGCTCCAGCAGGCGGCGCAGTTCCTGGCGAACTCCCAGGACGGCGCGCTCCACCCACTCCCGCACAGAGTCCGCCTCTGTAGTCTGGTGTTCCTGTAGACCACGTAGCTCCGCCTCGGCCAGAGCCAGGTCACGATGTGCCTGTGCCGCCCAGCCGGATGGGACCGGGAGTCGGTGGTCGGATCCGTGGGTCGGGATAGAGGAGGCCGGGTCGCTCGCCAACGGACTTCCTGGGATCATCGTGGATGAATGACCTTGATGTTGTTTCTGGAAATAAGAAAAGCCGGCGGACAGGAACTTGAAGGTGCACAAATAGGATTTGGGTTGAACCTTTTTGTCGCTTTTATATGTTTTATATATTGGCATGCGACAGAAATAAGACGCCATCCCTGTACCTTTTTTGGTGGGGATGGGTAGAGGTGGGCATTCCATCAGACTGATAGACCGGTGCGTGATGGACGCCCGTTTTGCTGACGACTGATGAATGACGGGACACTTTTTAGAAAGGACAGACTAAGCGCTGACAGAAGTGGATATTCATCTCACACTAATCGTCACAAACCGTGTCCGTCAGTGACTGAGTGGGGGTACGGACTGACGGACAGATGGATTTGTGTCGGACTGACCAACCGACGGTTACAATTCGGTTCGTCGCGAAAAGTGACAGACTGACGAACGACGGACGGACTCCCAGGCTGCTGACTGATGACGGACCAGCAAAATTTAGTAAAATGCCCAGCTCTGGGAGATGATATCCAGTATCCACAATTTTATGATGAATAAATGAAATGTAAAAGATGTTTAAGAAATAAATACGTGTAACCCATAATTAAACCTTGCGAATGTGAAGTGTACCTCAATGAGAACCACTTCTAAACCCGAGCAAGTGCCCACGTCTGTTCCTTGTTTTCAGATGTCACCATGCGAAATGTTACTCAATTATTGATTGATTAGCGGACACGTTTGTTGGTGGTGCGGTTGCTAGGCGCCCAGGCTGCAAAGTGATACCGACATACTGTATCCAGTTTGTGTATCTGCATTTCAAAGAGCCTCGGGCAGAGTGTAGGCGGCCAAATGGACTTTGAAAAGCTCATTCCTACACGCCGAGCGTGTCATTATTGGAGGCGAGAGTGTCAAACTATGCAAAAATAATCAAGTTTGAAAGAAATGCTGAACCAGACTTGGAGGGTGCGGGGGGGGGTCTTCAGCTCAGCGGCATGTTTTGGATTTGAGACTGCTCTCGGCGGCGATGATCCGAGCGGACCCGGGTACTTTACTTTTTATTCAATAAATCCGTAACTTTTGGGCATTATTTGGGCACAAAACCTCACAGGACCTCAGATACAATTTTTTTCTAATTGTATTTACGATAAACCAATTGATGAAATATTTCACTAAACGATTAAATGAGATAGTATTGTAATATACAGTATTATTGACAATAAATCAATTACTAAATGAGATACTGTTAATGACTCACTCAGGAGAAAAAACAAATGTGTTCTCTCTGGATCCAAGATGTTAAAGGTAGCGTTGAAGGTGCACTACAAGCGCATTATTGATACATTATTACTATGTTATTGATCAGTTTATTATTATTATTTATGAAGTGGCTCTAGTTGTTCATTTCAAGCGTGTTGCTGGCAATTCCACCTAACAAGGAATGAAGCCATGAATAAAGTGTTGAAAGTCTTACCTTAAGTCACAGCTGTCGGAACCTCCGTGGCTGCCCTTCACTCCTCCTCTGGTTGCTAGACATCTGCTGGTCATACATACAGGGCAGCGCCTGCCCGCACGCCGGCAACGCCCGCCCGCACCCCCCCCCCCCCAAACACTCACTGCATTTGCCCCACAGTTTCTCCTCCTAAAAGTTGACTGATCTTCACCAAGTCACAAACGCTGTTGTACCAAACTAGTGGATGTGTCAAAATTCATTGATTAATTAATCCATCAAATTAACTGACAAATTTGATAGCGGATTATCAAATTGTCCAAATCCTCAGATTTCAGCCTCTCAAAAATTAATTTAATATCTGTCATCTTTCATGGAAGCATCTTTTGTATTTTTTCCAAATAAGACATCTACAAACATCTGACAATGATCATTATTTGTCTCGATTTTTGGACATGTTAGGGACCAAACCGGTGATTGTATCAATCAATTTACGGAAAAAGTACGAGTTGAATCTATTGGAAAAATGACGGTTCTTTGCAGCAGTAGTATGAATTACCTGAAATTGACCTGGAGCCCACAAGTGCAGCCCTTCGCATGAATCAGAAGTCGAGAAGAAGCTCTCAGTTTTGAAAATGTTGGTTGCGTTCGTTTCATTTGGTAACAATGCCAAAAAAGAACAACAATAATTGTTTAATGCACAGTCATCATATCTGTTTCTCGGTGCGTGTGTACTTGCTGCATGGTACCAGCAGGACGACCTCAGTCTCGTGTGATGATGATGATGATGATGATGATGATGCTGCGAATCTGGAACGTTGCGCCCCACCTTGACCCTATCGCCTGTATTGAAGAGGAGCTAATGCGCATGTCAAACTTGTAACGAGAGTCAATGGCCCAGACCGTAAATGCGTCACTAATCACACAGCACACGAAGAGTGAACGACTCACACCTGCCACGCAATTGAGAATTTTATTAACAATATGACTGTCAATCAAATAGGATTTTTTGGGGTAAACATTTACAATATACACACGCGTGCGTGTTTGCTGTAGGCCAAACAATGAGCATTAGCAAATGACCTCGCAACGTTCAACGTACGGTCACTTAATTTTACGGGCCGGTGACCAACGCGAGCCACCACGCACACACGCACAGTGGTTCAGTCCATGTTGCTTCTTGGCACGTACGTGTACTGGATCTCCTTCCAGTCACGTCTGTACAAAGTCTTCATTCCTTAAGTGTGAGTCACGTGGTGGTCCTTGGGTTCGTTTAGGTTGGGCTGGGATTTAGGTTGGGTTGGGGATACCTGCGGTCGGGGCGCGGTCACGTGGCGTGGACCTCCACGATGTGGTCGTCAGCGGCGGGCAGGACCAGGACTTGCCGAGCGTGGCTGTGGTTGAAGACCTGACCGGGACTGAAGGCGTCCAGGCGGGGCAGGGCCACGCCCCTGTGCTGCTGCTCGCCCAGCGACTGGACGCTGCCGCGACTGCGCACGCTGGCCGTGTCGGCCGCAGCCTCGTCCAACGTCTTGTCCAGGAGAGACAGGCTGTCGTTCTCCACCAGGCTGTCTGAGGACGTCAGGACGCATACGTGCCGCACTCAGCAACAAACTACTAAAATATATTTAAGGAATAAAATCCCTTTTTGGGGGTCAACAATGAAGATATGAATTACAGGTAGAACATTTGACTGTTTTACAATACTTCAGCATGTGTTCAAATTTATAACAGGGGAAAAAAAATGTGCAGAAACGGTGCCAAAAGAAAAAAGCCTAATATCAGCCAATGAAATCGTGCGGCTGATTAATGGGACGGGCCCTACTGTAAGCACAACTTAGTGGGTACCCGTGGCTGATTGCGATCCGTGTTGCCAAAATGCACACTGGCCATTTACAAAGCAGGCGATTTGAGCACAGTCAGGGAACACAGCCTCCCAAAATATGCCCACTTTCTCCTTGGCTCTCACCCACTTCCTGTCTCTCGCTCTGCGGCGACCCGCTTTTCCCTTGAGCGTCACCCTGTGGTTTTTAAGGTTCAACAAAAGCGATACAGAGCATACAGAGCTGGGCTCATCATTTGACGTGCGGCTGCAAGTCGCAGTTTTTTTGTTTGTTTTTTTGTAACGGTCCACTCCTATCGCGTCCGCCCGCACGGAACGGTGTGCGGTGGGCCAAGCCGATTCAAGCCCCGGCGTGCATGCGTATGCTATTTGCGTGCGTGTGCGTGCGATGAGGTGCGTGTCACTGACCAGCGTCTGGTTGGATGATGCTGGCGTTGTGAGGAAGATACTTGAGGACTTTGATCTTGGGGAAGGGAAGATGGCCGGCGAAGAGCGGCATGACCTCGATGTGGACTTTGTGAGCCCAACTGCCGGACGCCGGCATTGACACCAGGCCCGAACTGCGGCCGCACACTGCCCAGTTGCTGCTGCTGTCTGCCACTACTCATGCACAGAGAAATACTATTAACATTGAGAGGTTTGTTAAAAAACGAATTATTCTCCAATGGTCGATGACTCCAGAATCATAATGACTGTTGTTTACATCGACTATTTTGGAAAGTCAGAGAAAATCATTTGGAACACAATGTAAAAAAAGACACTTAAGCGCGCGCGCATCCTTTTTCTTTGCCGCAGGCACATGAGCGTGGGCGTCACACCTTCGTACATGACTTTGCCGCTCCCGAGGCCATCGGCGTCCGCTTTGTTGTCGTCTGCGTCCAGTTCGCCGTCAGCAGGCTCGGCCAGTCGCGCAATGACCACCTCCAGACCGCAGAGGGAGCCGGAGCGACAGTGACGCTCACCCGCCGGCGGAACCATATCGGCTCTCACGCTGTACAAGGTCTGCCGGGTCACACACACACACACACACACACACACACACACACACACACACACACACAAATCTAAACGAATAGGCACGCACGCAGGCTTTTTCTGAACAGACAAAGGAGGCGCCACCTGGTGTTTCTTACCGGCACTTTGTCCAACAGGAAGTGGGAGTGGAAGAGCTTGAAGGCGGCAGCATCGTGGCGCCCGCGGGGACAGAAGCTCACCGAGAAGACGCACTCCAGACTGGACGGGAGATCCTCCTGGCATGTCGCCTCCCACACGCAGTACACGCTCTGCTTGCTGCACAACAACTAGACACACACATACACGGGCAAACTCAGTATTTGGCCACCCAGAGTCACAAAAAAAAAAAAAAAAAAACATTTTTTTAAAATAAATAAAATAAAAACGTTGCCCATGGAAACATGTCATGAAAGTGGCCAGCCGGCGTCGGGCCGAAATCTGCAATGTCCAACAAACTGATCCGTTCAGATTTCTTCCCAAATGTCAGTCTGTTGCCACAATCACGCGTGTCACATTTCAAGTGCTGAAAATGATGCTAAATGTGCTTTTTTTTTTTCTTTGGCTGCTTTCGGAGACCAAGCGCAGCATTGCGGGCAGCAGGTAGTGGGCCGAGTCGCCGCTCACCTGCTCGGCGGCGCCGTTGAGGGATCGCATCTCCGCGGTGGGCTGCTGCCGCTGACCGTCGACATCTTGCGGCCGCTGGCCTTTCTCCGTCAGTCGGACGTGGGCCAGCGTGAAGTCGCAATCCGACACGTTGCGCACGCACACCTGGATGTACTTCCTGTAGGGGTTCGGGACAAAAAAAAAAAAGAAAGAAAACATTTTATCGTGTGCCGTTGTTGCCGCATGGCTCGCATCGCCACCCTACGTGGGGTCGCACTCTTGTCGCCTGGACGGATGTTCATCCAATTTGGCCCGTAGACGCTCACCCACTGCCCAACAGTCAATAAAACACGAACACATATTGATCCCCAAAATAAAACCGAACAGCCAACCAAAGTGGAGCTTTTTTTCTTTCACAATTGTGATTTGAGAATTGCCTTCTACCGCACTGCGCCGCGGGTTTGAATTTGGTCACTCGCTCAGGCCGCCTAAATGCTGCAGAAAGGTGACGAGGGTGTCTCGAAATCGGCTATAGGGGTGTCGCCGATTTCATCATTCCGCTGGGGATGTAAGGGGGGTGGGGGGTGGGGGTTTGCTGACTGCGTACGTCGACTTCGGCTGATACTTGAAATATTGCAAAGAGGGCTTGTAGGGGTGGAGGTATTGGCTCCCAGGCTGGCGAGGCGTAAAGGAAGCTGAAAAAAAGCCCCCCCCTCACGGGCGCATCCAACATTGTTCGGCTACATGGTGCTCGCCCCCACCTGTTTCCGGCGGACAGCAACGAGTGCTCCGTTTTGAAGGGGATGTGGAAAGTCAGGGTCAGCAGGGTGGAGTAGATGGACCACGGACAGTCGATGGACATCTGGATACAGAAGGAGAAAGAGAGAGTGAGCGGCACGCCAGCCAACGGCGCCAGGGAGCCGCTCCTCACCCTCTGATCGATGGCGGTCATGGACGTGTCCGGGTGACTGTAGCTGCGCGGACGGCGTCGGACCTCCCCGTTGGTCAGCCTCTCGTCGGCGAGCCGCTCGGGTCCGGGCGGGATGAGGCACAGGACCTCCAGATGGAACTCCAGCGTGTGGTAGGGCGGGGCGGGAGGCAGGCCGATGCTGGTCACCTTGTCCGACGACTGCACCGACAGCGCGCACTCCCACGCGGCTGTCCGAGGAGGCGGCGCAATGAAGGCGGCGAGCGGGCGGGATTTGCGCGTCGGGCGGCGGCGTACCGGAGCCGGTGTTGCTGATGCGCGCGGCGCAGCCGGCGTGGGCCAGGACGGGCATGCCCTCGCTGTTGCTGAGCTGCAGGGCGTCGCCCTTCCTCACGGCGTAGTGGCCCGTCAGCAGGGTGAACTTGACCGTCTGCGGAAGGCCGGCCAGCAGCGGCTCTGAACGCGCCACAAAAAGGAGTGCGCGCTTGTTAGACTTTGTCATTTTTCAACATTCATTACTTGTGCAAAAATGCTAAATATATATGAGTATTTGTCAAGTGCGAGAACAGACAACAAGCTTACTCTGCATTGCCTAAAAAAGCAAGTCCAGTTGTCACCCAGCTGAGCTTCCTTCTACGGTCGCTACGCATGCACGGCAATAGTCAACTCCGAACATTTGAAATGAAGCCCAAAAGCTCGTTTGATATCAATCAACAAAGAAACAAAAGGACATGTGCGTTAAAATGAGTGCCTTTTAGTTTCACAAGCGTACATTTTGGGGTTGATCCGATTTTGTTGACAACAACGCTCTTTCAATTTGAGTTGTGGCGAACTACAAGCAGCTTGTCGGGCCCCGCCCGGGATGGATCTTTGGAGAGCGATTGGGCTAAGCGACGGCTCACCTGAGAGCGGCTGGACGGTGAGCTGCGGTTCCTGAGAGTAGACGTGGTACTGGAGCGAGGGGTAGATGTGGGGCAGGACGAAGCTGACGTTGGCCAAGGTGAGGCACAGCTGCCGCAGCGTGTACGTGCCCGGCTCGGCGCTCTGCCCACAGTCACAAAGCAAACGCCTTTGTTTGCTGCGCTCGCCTTGTGATTTGGAGTCACAATGCTATCTTGTGTGTCAGGGATTTGTTTTCAATGTATTTTATTGTTTGGGTTTTTTTTTTTTTTTCGTGCATATTTTGGGCGGTGTGTGTTAGTGTGCATATGGCAGAGCTGGGCATTTGACTCAAATTTCCCGGTCTGTTTATTACCTTCCGCCGGCCGTCTAGTCATCGCCTATAGGCCGGTCCGACTAGCGTTTGAAACGGGCTTCCGTTAGCGTTTCCGTCGAAAAACTCCAAGCCAAATTTGAAACGAAAGATTCACTGTGGCACGGAAGCCTCGCCGCAGGCGAAGCCAACGCGTCTCCTTCGAGGAGCCAGAAGTTGTCCAAAAGCCTCGCCGCGGAAATCGACTATGAGCGATGACATGGACGGACAAAATGGATTTCTGCCTATGCTTGAACCAGTCTACATTTTGAAGTTTCCCATCTATTGCCTACAAAACGGCCGTCCGTCATACATTGAAAAAAAAACGGAATGTTGAATTGACTCCATTTTATTTCGTCAAGTGGTTGCACGAAATATACTCATCTGAATCCAGATAGGTTTCTGAAGTCGACTCTACATCTCCTTACAAAATGTATCTGGATGCAGATGATTTTATTACGTGCAACCACCTGATGAAATAAAATGGTCAATTCAACATTCCATTTTTTTCAGTGCAGGCGGAGAGACGGAGCGACGGAGAGACGGAGCGACGGAGCGGGCCGTCACATAGGCGCAATGCCCAGCTCTGCTATATGGCTTTTGTTTTCACACACAAAGTAACTTCCACACACGACACAAACAGAAAACGGCACACAGTGCAAACGCAAAAGTAACACACGCACGCACGCACAGGCCGACTTCACAGTCGGAGCGACTCACGGGCGCGCTGAGGACAACGCTGTTGTCTCCGGGCTCCAGCGTGATGTCGCGCCCGCTCAGCGTCGGCGCGCCCTCCCTGGGGGCGGCGGGCGGCGCGGCGCCGACGGCGTGGGGGCTCCGGGGGAGGGCGCGCGCCGCGTCCTGAGGCGAGCCGCTGTCGAGGCGGCGTATGACCAGGTGGGCGTTCTTGCACACCACACCCGCCGAGCTGAGAGAGTCGTCCGAGGGGCTGCGGTCGTACGCCTCGTCCATCTCGGGCGGGGGGGCGGCGCTCAGGGAGGGCGGGCGCCCCGCCGGGGAGACGGCCGCCTCAAAGTCCACCGTCCCGGGGAGGCCGCCGCCGCCGCCGCCGCCGCCACGACCCTGAGCGGAGGCGTCCAGGTGGATGCCGGCGGCCAGCTGGTCCACGCGCACGGCGACGGGCATCAGGCAACGCAGCGTCATCTCCACCTGAGGGCAACAACCACGTCATCACCTTACGTCAGCGCCAACATCTGCTCTGCTCTGGGTCGGAGATGCTGTTTTTTGTTTTTTTTTTCCCCCTTTTCAAATAAATGCAATTCCAAATTGAGGGAGGGCATAATACGGGGTGGGAAGACTGTCGAGACCGGCGGTCCTCAACGGAATTGGCACTTTGCTAACAACAAGAAAGAAAATATGGATGTGAGATTTTCGACACACAGCCCGACACGGCGGTGAAGCCGAGGTGACGGCGAAAAAAAGAATGAACTAAGTCATATGTGGGTAGCGTGGCTAAAGCAAGGAGCCCCCGGAATTTTGGACTGGCTGTCCCGACCCACCCAAAATGAAACCCCGACGTCCAGACGTGAAGCGGTCCGTGCGTATGCTTGGCAAAAAGGCAAAAAGTAACGTACGTACGTACGTACGTACGTACGTTCATCCCAAGATGATTTATCGGGCTGGCCTTGTCCACATCCTTCTTGCTGAGACGTTTGGTAAAACAATCCAAGTGCTTCATGTTTCCCTCAACGATTTTGTATGAAATGACTTTTTTCAAGGGCTTCTTCCAACCTATTTTGAGACGGCACAAGCAAACCAATCCGGAGGACAAGATGTTGCTGCTGGACTGCTGCTAAATTGAAGCTAAATGAACCTCGACGCTTGACCTGCGGTCGCAAACGTTCACAACGGCGACGCGCCATCGTCGGGCTGTTGCTTTCTCACTTGCACTTTTCACCAGACAACTGCATGCAAACAGGAGCTGGGCCCTTCCTTCTGAAGCAGGCAACTTCTTGACAGAAAGCAAACGCAGTTGTTCGCCATAAAAGCCAGCGATCCACTCAAACAAAGCGGCAAACTGGAGCCTTTTGAAAGTTGCATTCTTCCACATCGCCTTTATTCAATTCATTTGAGTTCAGCCTCAGTTAAGGGTCCATTTGTCCCGCTAACCGACTCCCAAACGGGCGGACCAAAAAATTCAAAACAAACTCGGCTTAGCCAACGTGAGTCACGTGTTGTATCAAAGTGGCTTGCTCAGGTGGCAAGAAATAATTGCCAAAGCGCAAACTTTTTGGGAGCACATTTTGACACGAGAGATGTGACAGATGACCGTCAATCACGGAGTCAAGTGCGTCGCCAAAACCCAACGTACCTGCAGGTCGGCACCCGAGTGCACGCAGGCGCCGCCCGGCCTGAATCGGATCCGCGTGAGCCGAGCAAAGACGCCCATGTCCAGCGTGGCCTTGGCGGAAGTCGCGGCCCCTGCGGGGGGGAGATAGCGAGCAAGGGGGCGTCAGAAGCGTCTGGCCTCTTCCCCAAAAAGTGGGCGGGCTCACCCTGATTGCCGGCGTAGTTGAGCACGTCGAGGCAAAAGCGCGTCCTCTCCTCCGTGCTGAGGTTGCCGTCGCCCGCCAGTAAGGCGCTGGTCTGCAGGGAGCTGCCGCCGGACGCCGCTTAAGGAAACACAACGGAACCGAGCCATGTCACACGCTTCTCTTGGCTCTCGCGTGCGAACGCTTGATTTCTTTTTGAAGTGCAATCCCAACGAGTGGAGCCGGCCCACCGCATCGGCAACGGGACTGCTCCTGAAAGCAAACGGGTGGAGCTTCTCTGGCACCGCCTGGATCACTTCAGCAATTTCATCCTCCCGACAAATGCGCATTTCCAGAGCTGGGCATTTGACCATTTTTTGCAGGTCCGGCCGCGACCCTCCACCCTTGACTTGGGTACCCTTCCGGCCGCGACCCTCCGGCCGTATTCGTAAACATTGTCGCCCCCCCCCCCCAAAAATAAATAAAAAAGCGTCCGTGATTGACGTCGGTGAGGGAGGGACGCTAACGGCAGAGGCTTTTTAAGGATCATTAGCCGGCCAATTTACTATTCGAACCCGCTGTGGACACGCTTCAAATGAGCCAGTAGCATTTACCCAACTGCGTGCTTCCTTACATTGCGAGCCCCGGGGTTGGATTTGTCGTATTGTATAATTATTTGGGTCCAATAATTATAGGAAGAGTCATAGAAGAAGACGTCACAGAAGTCGTAGTCAAGTTACTTATTCATTTTGCACACCTCCCCTCCTTCAAAATAAAAGCATACCAGCAAACCACTATACACTGCAGGTTTGCTAGGGCGCATTTGCGGAAGTAGTGAACGCCAGAAAAAGTGCATGAACTCCACCTTGATGTGCTAGCGTCCGAATATACTCGTGGACACAAATTGTTTTGAAACAAGTTGGGGGACGTCGCTTCAAAAAGACAGCGACAACAATGCATATCGTGCCTGCTACAACCATAAAGGGACGACTAGACGATGCACTTCATTTTATTGCGACAACGATCTGGAAGGTGGTGGCTCAGGGACGAACGTGGGTGAGTAGCTTGTTTACTTCGAGTGATGGGACTTTGCAGCAGCAGCAACGAGCTGCGTGGCTCATCCGTCCGTCTCCGTGTGGGAAACTGTATGTCATCGCAACATTTGAGACAGCAACGTGCGCTCAAGCGCGTTTGCATTTCCTCATTGTCACATCACGTAACCCGCGCCTCCCACCTGCAACTGGAGCATACTATTACAAGAGGGGTCGGGTGGGGCGGGCAATACCACAATCCCTATAACAGCAGTTGTCGCTGGCGCAGACGCGGGAGTAGAAAGAAGCCTAAAAAGAAGCCTTTCACCGAGTAGGCCGAGATGATTTTTGGCCGCCTCGCGAGCACGCCACACGCATGAGGGCCTATTAGTAGGCCGGACTAAAATCAACTTCCGGCCATGCTTGGCCCAGCCATTTTTAAAAATTTGTCAGCCTGCCACCCCCGCACCCCTCCGCCCCCAAAATGGGCATCCGGCCAGAGCGGTCGGACCAGGGACGGACTGCCCACCTCTGCGCATTTCACAGACAAGCGCGCAATCACGTCAGATGCATCCGTCACGGTGCGGCCGCCCAACGGCAGGCAAGAGGAGGATACTCCACGTTTCGTCTCAGCAGCTTCTGGCACTCGCCCATCTGCTTCCTGGTGTGGGTGACCGGCAAAGTCCAGCCCTCGCAAACGTACGAACGCAGGGCCTCCGCCAGCAAGGCTTCCGCTTGCTCCGGCTCGCCCTTGCTCCTGCCACGCACGCCACACCGAAACACAGAGATACGCACAAACACAGGCGCCGACAAAGACACACATCAACGCACAAATACGTCATTATGGACACACGTGCACAAATTCAAATCAACATGCACGCACGCACGCACGCACGCACACAGCCAGGCACAAACAAATCGACATGCGTGCACACACAAGGACATGGACAGACACACAAAAAAACAGACAAGCAGGTAAACACGGGCGCGCAAACAAACACACAAAGGGTTAGCACAGCTAGGTAGCATCCAAACGATACTCATCCTCATCATCATCATCATCGACGTCGTGGTCGGCATGGCCGCGCTCACATGTAAAATTCGGCCAGACTTTTTCCGAGCAGTCGGGCCGAGCGCAGTCGCCCGATGGCCCGGTACATCTCCATGGCCGCCTGGCACAGCTCCTGATCGGACGGCAACGTTTTAAGTCAGCGGCGAGAGCGGCTGCGACGTGGGCCAACTTACCAGGTAATGCCTTTCAAAGGCTTCCACGGACGACAAGGCTTCTTTGAGCTTCTTGTAGGGACTTTGCAGACTGCTCACTGACGGACGGAACACAAAGACAAAGTGAGATCAGCGGCGGCTGACGCCAGCCGCCACAAACGTCCGCAAGGTTGACAAGCTCGAGTGACACATCGTTCCAGCAAGTCAAGATGCAAGTTTTCAGAACGAGGCCGGCCCGCCGCTGGCGTTTGCCGCCTTCGCTTCCGTTTGCCGCCTTCGCTTCCGTTTCAGTCCTCCGGGAGTGCCATCGATGGACAGCCCGCCACATTCTATGCATTCCATTCTACAGCTGCTCACTTGCCATCATTGTCATGCAGTCACTGCTCAGTTCGGTTTTTTTTCATTAACTGAGAAGAAAACCAAAAAAACTTTCTATCCAAATGCTCATTGTTCTATTCTAGCAATCCAGGCAGGGGTGTCGTGTATGTAAGCGCGTAATGTAGATGACCAAGAAAAGGAGCCTTCCTTTTCTCCCTCCCGAGTTTCCCAATTCGTCAATATGGGTCGGGCATCAAATCCAAAGTGGCAGCCGATTTCGCAATGTCACTGAAGTGTCAACATGAGCAACAACCGTGCCTTTTGTTCGAATGGCAGCAAATGTGTTATGGATCCCCACGGGCTGGATTTGACTCTGTCCACCTACCGGTTTCCGGCCGCTCATCCCCCAGTCCGGCCAGCAGGTCCACCGTCCTGTTCAAGTCTTCGGAGGTTGGACCCGTGCGGGACACCAGCCCGCACAGTTGGCCCAGAGACTTCAGCTGCACACAAGGAAACCCACCCCCATCATCATCATCATCATCATCATCATCCTCATCATCTCCTGCCTCTAATTTGGTGTTGGTCTGAAAATTGGACTGTTACCTGAGCAGGGCACAGAATTGCAACGCAACTGGACTGCCGTCTTTGTCTTAGCCCATTGAGGCCGGGCGTGCATAACGCTGTTTCTACAACTAGAGACGGCATTTCTAAAGCTAAAAGTCGAAAGCTTTTTTTTTTTTTTTTTTTTTTTTAGCTTTCGCCTTCATCAGTTCATGCAACAAGGCCGCATTGGTCTACGCCAACTATGTTGTTGCACTCTTGCGGCATCCAGCCAAGTGCGGGCTCCAACTCCCGCCGCGCCGGCGCTCTATGTCAGCCTGTTGAAATGCTGCCCGTCCCGCGCCACCGTGAAGAAACGATAGCCCGCATGGGTGCGCGCTACCGATTCCGTTCCGACTTTTTGGGCATTTTGCCAGCCCATTCAAGCGTTTGTGTCCGGAGAAGCTCACCGCGTGGCGGCGGCAAAGAGGGCGCGCGGCCGGTTACCTTGTCGGTGGCGTAGGCCCACAGTCCCACGGTGTGCGAGCTGTTGGCGGCCAGCTGGGCCTGGTCGCAGCAGCTCTCGATGCGGTGCAGAACCTCCAGGCAGCTGAGAAAGACCCAGCAGTCCAGTGCCCCCTCCAGCACCGACACCTGCCACGCGGGAGGCGCAGCCGTTAGGACGGCGCAACGGGAGCCATCTTGACGGCGAGGAGGCGACGCGGGTGAACCTCGAGCAGGCGCAGCTCCTGTACGCAGTTGTGCAGCAGCTCCAGGGCCCTGTGGGTGACCTCCCAGGGCCTCTGCAGGAAGATGAGCAGGGTGCACTGGCGGGAGAAGAGGTAGCTGCGCAGGTCCAGGAGGCTGGCCGAGCCGCGCTGGATGCCGTCGCGCTTCTCCATGTCGATGGGGCGCCGCAGCAGCAGGCCGCTCCAGTTGAGCACCGGCGCGCAGAAGGAACCCAGCCACTTGGCCGCGTCTGAGGGCGAGGAGGCGCCGGTTACGCTCGCCGCCCGCACTCGGGCCCCCGGGGCCGGCCGCACTCGGGCCCCCGGGGCCGGCCGCACCCTGCCCCGGGGCCGAGAGTCCGTGACGCTTGTACTTGTCCCACTGATGGCAAAGTGAGAGCGGAAAGCCCCAGCCCGCCTTCAAAGCCCAACTGAGGCCCTAATGCTGACTTCAAAGCCTTACTCGGCCTGCGAACCCATTCCAAGCGTTTGGTGACACCTGAATCCGGGCTTGAAATCCAAACCCTGACTAGAAACAGGGAAAGGCCGATTATCGGCCTTTTTGTGACAATTTTACAACACAGATGTTGTCAAAAATGTAACATAATAAACTTTTTTTTTTTTTTTAAATCAACATTATGCAAATCTGAAAAAAAAAAAAAAGTTCAATAAACATATGCTTAAATACGTTTAAACAATGTTAAGAGTTTTGATTTTTTTGGGGGACGCCGATATTTTTCCTTTTTGCTGAAAATATCGGTTATCGGCCTCCTTGACTACTAATAATCGTATCGGCCCTGGAAAAAAACATATCGGTCTCTGTCTACTAGAAAGCCTAAAGTGAGAGCCCAACTTTGAATCCCGAGCCCTTGTTGGAAAGCGGCATTCCAAAGCCCGTGCCGTGCTGCAAGGCCGACCGGCAAAGCCTAAAAGGCGGCGACGGGCAACAGGCGGGGCGGGCCGGCCGACGTACCTCCGGCTCCGAAGTTGAGGACGTACTGCGTGAAGAGCGCGTCCAGCTCGTCGTACTGCACCAGCGCGTCTTCGAACTGCTGCAGCATCTCAAAGACGAACGCCAGCTCCTCCTGCGAGGCCGTCAAAAGACAACAAGCGGACAGATGAATGCCAAATCAGCGATCGGCTGAAGCGTCACAAGTTGCCCACTGATCGGATCGGACAGGTTACCTCATTGATCGTATCCGCAAAAGCAGACATTACAGCAAAAACAATTTCGTTGCCGTTGTTAATAATCCAAAATTGCACTGCTTATTCGGTCCAAAAATCATTTAACTCGTTTCTTTTTCTTTTTTGGGCAAGTTTGGTTTGCTTGTTTTTTTTTTTTGCTCCTTTTCCGTGTATTCAATGTGTTTTTAAACCAAATGTTCTTATTTTGTCCAAATGCTTTTCAATTCCACGCCAAAGGTGCGGACTGCCCAAGAAGGAAAGCTGCAAACTCGGGAGCTCTCCGAATGTCAGGCCTACTAGAGAGCTGAGCCGCCGAGTGTTTGAGGTCAGGACGGAACCGTGCCCAAAGCCAGATTTTGCGAAGAGCCGCGCATTTGGAGAGGCAAACGAGGCTTTCAAGAGGCCTCTGGTGCTTGCGAGTGGCCTTTGAGGCGGGCTTGAAGCTCTACTCCACCTGGACCATGAAGTATTCGCAGAAGCTCCAGCCGGGCTGGGTGCGTTTCTCACGCAGGGTTCGCATGTCGTCCTCGAAGCGTCCCAGGTTTTTGGTGAAGGACATGAGCAGGAGCGTCCTCAGCTTGAGCAGCAGCGAGTTCCACGACTCCTGAGAGCGCGACGAGTCCTTCAGCGGGTCCGACAGCACCACGCACCTGCCGGGAGGGAGGGGCATAGGCACGGTGGGTTGGGGAAATTTGGCTTGGTTCACACCGCAGCGTCCCTAAAGTCAGCCGCATGCGCAGAAGAAGAGACGACGTACGCCACTCGCGGTGTGGTGTTTACGGACGTTAATGTGCTCCAATGTGTGGGGGCAGTGCGACAGTGTAGCGATTTGATAGGATCTACAAATACAGTATTTGGAGGAAACCATGAGGCTTGGCTTTTCCATCTCATTTCATGGAGACGTCACGTCGTCACCGCGCATAAGAAAGGAGTCCATCCGAACCGTGGCTGAATTACGACCATCACCAGAAATGACGCTTCATGTTTCTTCAAGTGGCATTCAATTCAAGTCAATACTATGACTCAAAACAACTTTGCGGAATCCATCTCCCGGTTGCCGCCGCTCGCATTTGAGCCAGGGGACGACGTCATGTCAGATGTACGCCACCTGGACGCTCAGACTGCGGTGGAAAATGCCAGCCGCATCCCACCTAGGACCACGTCTGAAAGCGGCCGAGGCCGCGTTTGAAAACAATCGGAATTGAGACGTTCAGACTGTCATAAAAAAAAAAATCGGATACATGTCGCATATAGGCAAAAAAAATACAAAATTAAAAAAAGAAAATCCAATCTGGGTGGCATTTACCTGCGGCGTGAACCGAGCTTTAGTTTAAGGTGACAATCCGAGGCCCTTGCCCAGCAGGGCCCCGAGAAGCCAAATGTGTCCCGAGGTGCCGGCCCACCGTCTTGGAGAGCAAAGTGCCGGAAGACAAAGCGAGCGCGGCGCTTGGGCTGACCTGTCGTTCTGCTTGTTGCAGAAGTCGCCGCGGATCTTGTCCACAATGGACGAGCGGGGCAGGATGTTGCTTTTGTTCTTCTTGCGCGTGTCGCCGCCGTCCACCACGATGATGAGCCAGTCGGCTGAGCCGTGGCCGCGCAGGCTGCTCTGCCATCGGCTCACGTCCTCCTTCACCGAGCTCCGGTACGCCTCCGTGTCCTGCGCGCGCGTACGCACGCACGCTCATCAAGTCACACCGCAAAACACACTGCAAACTCGCCATGCGCCATAAATATCGCAACGATGACGTCTTATCGATAAATCTCATGCCATTCAAAAAAATAAATAAATGATGAAAACAACAACAGATCAAATCTGCCAGCTAAGATGCGGATGTGCTGCGTTCTGCCGAAAACGTTGTCCTCCTAACAAATGGGGCACGTGTCTGTGAGCAAATCAAGCGCTTCTTTCCACCCAATATGGCATCCATCATGTGAGAGTTCCTCCCTGTTTTAGACCAAGGCATCTCACGTGCCATTTGCACCAAATGTTATGCACAACTCCCACACTGAGGGAAACAAAATAATACAACAAATGTGGTCAGCCACTTGAAGGATGGCTAGGAAGAAAGGTGGCTGCGCTGTAAAGAGAGTGGCCTACAGCCAGCCAGAAAGAAAGAAAGGCTTGCAAACATTTTGCCAGAGAGAAAAGGTAAAAAAGGGCTGAATGGGCTTAAAGCGGAAGTAAACCCAAACATCTTTTTTTCAAGAATATGTTCCCAGCAGAACCACCAGTTGAAACACAGCATTCTGATTGATTTTGCGTTTGTGCAATATACATTAAGCAACAAAATGCACTTGTTTTTAGTCATCTCTGGGGGCGGCCATTTTGTCGAGCCAAAATGACATCACAGTTGCTCACAATGACCAATCGCAGCTGACCAGTTTCCTGAATCCGAGCCGTGATCGGTCGTTGTGAGCAGTTGCGATGTCGACAAAATGGCCGCCCCCGGAGATGGCTAAAAACGAGTGGATTCAAACTTATTCCATAAACGCAATATTTATCTGAATACCCCGTTTCAACTAGTGGGCTTGCAAGGAACATATTCTTGAAAAAAAACAAAATGTTTGCTTTGACTTTTGACATGTTACAGTAACTCACTTAGCAGCGCGCGTGTGTGTGCGCGCGCTACTCACGCAGCAGTCGGTCCAGTAGATGTGCAGGAATGGGAAGGTGAGCAGAGCCTTGGTGCCGTCCTTGGGCAGCAGCTCCTCCTTGAACTGGACAAAGTTGGCCTCCAGGTGGATCATTTTGGGAGCACGCCCGTACGTCCTCAACACACAGACACACAGGCACATGCACGCACACGCCATGGAAAGCTCAAAATCTCACTTGATACCATCATGTCTTTGACCCAAGTCTTCCGCGCCGTCTTAATATACTTGACATTCTTTTGGAGTGAATGTTTTCAAGGGGAAGGAATCTTTCATTGATTTATTACACAGTGGAAGTGTGTAAGGACCAACTTCCTTGACTCCAATTGATGGTCTTTTCTCTCATCTCAGCCACTCACCTCCTCCACCCGCTCATCTCATTTCTTCTTGTTTTATCCACTGATCTCCTCCATCCAAACTAATCTAAATTTATTTGATTTCATCTTACTTTCTCCACTGGCCTCCTCCAGTTCATCTAATCGAATCATGTGATGTGACGTGACGCCGTTGTCTGTACTGACCTCCTCCACTCCATGGGCTCCCGGGGCAGCTGCTGAGCCAGGGAGGTGTAGAGAGACGTGAACAAGGCCTGGTCTCCGGCACCTGCCGGGACCACAAGAGCAACATACATCAGCATTACAAACACCGATGCAATACTTGACGTCCGCATTTGAAATCTGTGAAATCCGAACTCCATCCCGAATCCCTAACTTGAATTCCGTCCGAACCGAGGCTTGAAACGCCAACCCTGCCTTGAGTGCTTATTTTGAAACATGAACTTTGGCTTCCAAGGTCACAAGACCAAACCCACAAAAGAGGCGAGCACGGCATTGCCAACGCCAGGCCCAGGGCATTTTGACGGCAATCTCGGTCGACAGCAGAGGGCGGCAAGAAGCCGAAAAGGCAGCCCCTTCACAGATTCTTCGTCCGTCTACTTAACTCTTCTTCCACCGACGCAATACTCATCCAAATGCCATGTATAGACTAGTGGGGGCACATCCAAAGTATTGCTTCAAAGAAGACCTTTGCATTGACTTCCCTTTAAACCCATGTTTGGAGCCCTAAAGGAGGCTTCGGGAAACCCATGAAGCAACGTTTCAACCCTCAACTGGGACCCCTTACCCTGAAACAAGAGACGACAGAGCGCATGCGCAGCGAGAAACTGCCACTGGGCGACCCAAACAACTCAAGCACTCTTCGCGTTTAGAGTCTAGAAACAAGACTGAAACAGACAAAGACAAAAAAAACTTTGCTTCCACGACAAGCCTCACTCGAACATCTAAAGTAAAGGCCCGCTCAACTGTGTGTACGGCGAACTAGCTAGCAATCTCGCTAGCCTTCAGGTTAGCCGCGCAAACCAATCACCCGCGCCCCAGTGTCGGGTTCCCTGTTCGAGCGCCGTGCAACCCCCCCGAACACCAGCTCCAGCCCCAGCAGTCGCAGCAGCGCAGACCAGCGCGAATGGCCCAGACGGCTCGAGGCGTGAACGCTCCAGCTGATTGCGCTAATCAATGCTAATGTTGAAGCTAATGCTAAAGCGAAGGCGAGTGCTAACGCTGCGCCTCAGCTGCCGGAGACGAGACAAGAGCGGGGCTCACATGTGACGATGGGTTTGTTCTCCATAGCGTAGATGACGGCGGCGGGCTTCTCTTGACGACTGTCCATGTGCGTCAGCGGCGGGGGCAGCGGCGGCGGCGCGCCATGAAACGCAGCCGCGAGCGGCTTGGAAGGAGGGAATCGCGGCGGGTTCCTTGGGCTCCGGTCAGGCAGTGTCAGACACTCAGTCGAGGCGGAAGGAGCGGCCGAGGGGCGGGGCTAAGCACACGTGCGCTTCCGGGAAACACTGACGGCGTTTCATTTAAATGGTCAACATCAAAAAAATGTTTTATGAACTTGCTAGCCGAACCTGAGCAAAATGTTTTATTAACTTGCAAGCCTGGAAATCCAACCGGCCACAGTCTCATCAAACGCATTTGTGAGGCGGGCAAACCTGAGCAGACAGACAGCATAATGAACCAATCAGCGAAGAGCGGACGTAAAGGCAGAAGAAAAAATACGTCTTTTAAATAAATGCTTCCAGCGCCGTCAGCTGCGAGGGTTCGATTCTGCAATTTTTGCACGCTTGTAACCTGAGCTCTCGAACACTACGAGCACTTCAACTACGTGTACACTTCACTGAGGACCGTTACTGGGATTGGGCCAATGAGACATTCCTTTTCCTTGAAAAGACAATACAATAACCTAACCTTTCAAAAAAAAAAAAAAAAAAAGTTCATTAATTATTCCTCAAAGGATTCCCAACTCTAATAAGGGCCTTGGAAAAGTGTCAGCAAGGGTAAAATAAAAGGCGAGAAATTATTATTATTATTATTATTTTTATCATTTGAATGTTATGCACTGATTTAGTTCATCAAAAATTGAATGCTTGTTTTGATGATGACTGGAAGCTGCGTAGCGTAGTGAAAGAAAGACATCGCCGGGAATAAATGAACACAATTTCATGGCGTTGGGGTTTTAAAAGTAGGTCGGTGCTTGTGATCGTGTTGAGGCCAGCACAGAACTAGCTGTCCACCACTGTTGAGGTCCAAAATGGAGGCACACGCAACACCAGCAATGTTTTTTGTGATTCTTTTATTAGTTCCGTGTGACGGAGTACACTTGTGCTCTTTTCGTACGTGTCAAACATGGTATAGAATTGTACAAACCTTCTAGGCACACGACTAATGCATGGACAACCATGGAGGTGAAATCAAATCTAAATATGCAAACAGGGCGCGCGCACGCGCGCACGCACGCACAGACACCCCCCCCACACACACACCCACACACACACACACACACACACACTTGTGACGTGTTGAGTGTGCAAAGAAAGTGCAGCAATTTGTGTTTTGTGTGTGTTTGTATCACAGGGACGAGCGGGGCCTCGTAACTAACTCCAAGGCAGCTACTTTGATAGCCATCAATAAGAGGACAGCATCACCAGTGTGCAAATCATGCCAACTAGAAGGGCAACTAGTCATCGATTGATCCACAACTAATCACTAGTCAAATTAATCAACAAATATTTTGATAACTGATTAAACGTTTCGAGACCTTGTTTGACTTACAGTACAGTACAATGGTCCAAACGTTTGGAATGTCAGCCTCTCAATAGTAACTATTGTCTAATTTCCATGAAAACAACTGACTGTCTTTTCAAAATAAGACATCTGCTTGTGGTTGGGAAAACTACAATCACCATTCTGACAGGTGTTACTAACCAATCCAGAAACGGAACCATCATCAATTTATGCTTGTGGGTCTTCTGCAGTGCTCACTTGAAATAATGTCGTGTTTTGGAATGGAGGGCTGGATTCGACTTGATATTTATCCAATTCATTGATTATTCAAAATTGACAGATTATTTGATGAAAGCGATCGTTAATTGTAGCCCTAATGACATCATCATCTGCATAAGGCCGAATGATGGGTCGACATCATCAGAGTGTGATTGACACAGCATTGTCCTGAGTGCATAAATGACACGACATCATCATGAGTATGTGGTGAAGGCACGTGAACACAGCAAAAGGAAACGTTGAGTGTCAGTGGCGCTTGAAGGCTCTCACACACGCACACGGACGCACGCGCACACATGCACGCACGCACACCTCTGCATGACGAACGCATTTGTGTGTGTGTGTGCATGCGGTTATAAATAACCACGGTCACTGTATCGACGGAGGCGGGTCAACTGGAAGGGCTTAAAGAACAGGACTTGGCTTTCGGTTTCTTTTCAAATCAATCAAGTGTGAATGACGACGATGATGATGATGATGTGTATGTGACTGACGGGTGATTGGCCCTAATTTAGCCGCGTCTCCACGTGACCCATCTCTGTGAATACCCTGGCACCCTCTTCCTGGTCTCCAGACAAAAAGTACAATTGTGCCACTTCCTGTCTGAGCTGCTTTCCCCCCGCCAGAGTCCAGAAGCTGTGACGCTCACTCCTCCTCCTCCTCCTCCTCCTCCTCCTCCTCCTCCTCCTCCTCCTCCTCCTCCTCCTCCTCCTCCCCAGCCATGACCTCTACCAGCAGCTCTGCGGTACAGGTGGCCTCACCCAGATCGTTGACAGCTTTCACCGTGTACTTGGCGTCATCGTCGCCCGACACCTACGGCGGAGACCAAGTCAGGAAGAAGTCAACACCGCATCCAAACGTTTTGAATACAGTTTAGTGCATCCATTCTGTGATTTCTTTTGTGTGATCTGCACTTTGCTTTGAGAGTGCAATGAGACATTGAACTGCATCAATTTCCATTTTGAAAGCTGGACAATTTCAGCTGTTGTAGAATTTCTGACCGGTAGTGTCCACGACTCCCCAAAGGTTTGAGATATTGGGCTTCGGGGACAAAACATGAAATGTTGTCGAGTCTTTCTAGGTGACCTTTGTTTGACCTCCTCTCAACCTTTGTCCAACTGCCAAACGAGTCAGTACTTTTTGTCGTTTGGCAAAAATGGGATCGGTCGACTGTAAACACATGGTGGGTGTCAGACCTTCAAAAAATAAGCGCCATAGAAACATGCCTTGGGAGTATTTCAATTGGGTCGTGAACGTCTATTATGGATTTGATTTATTGCGGGGCTGGGGATGGGGATTACGTTACTTAGCTCAGCCGTTTGGTAGGCCCCAAAGGTCAATTCTTGACCTGTTTTTGTCATGATTGTGCTATGGATGTTTCTTTTTGACCACCTGGCTTAGCGTTAGGGCCTGGGTTAGGGGTTTGGACATTTCCCCATTGCAAAGAAACTTTTCAAATCCGTCTGTTTATTTTACTCATTTGCTAGCTTGTGCATTTAATATTAGCCTTATGCGACAGAGACCATTTGACATGCATTAAGAGTCAGTCATAGATGGAGAGAATCCGCTCACTTTTCAAAATAAAATAGTGCCTGCCCCGTACCGGTGCGCGGCCCTGTGGTTGGGGACCGCTACTGTAAAGAGATGCTTCTGGACGTGCGAGCTCTTGGGCCCACGCCATGTTCCTGGGCTTTCCTTTTGGCTGCTTTTTGCCTGGCACCAAGTGTTCAGTTTGTTTTTCCTACTTCTTTGGTTGCGCTTTTTGCTATTGTATTATTTGTGATGGTAGTTTTTTGGAAATACTGACTGTGATTTATCTCAACACTCCATCACAAAGCGTCATGGAAATCTCAAATGCAACTTTTTGGGTGTTTGTTTGTTGGTGCGGGTTGTTGAAGGCAACGGTGCGGGGCACCTCGGAAATGACCAGGCTGCAGTTGCCGTCCTCGTCGTAGTCGATCTGGAAGTGCCTGGTCTCCTTGATGGGCTGCTCATCCTTGTACCACACCACCTCGGGGTCGGGGTAACCTGCCGAGGGTCACGCTCAAGGTTAAGCCCCGAGCGAGCGAGCGAGCAAGCGGGCAGGTGGGTCGGCGGCGGGCCGGGGTACCTTCGATCTTGCAGTCGAAGCGCGCGGCGCTGCCCTCCACCACCTCCACGTCCTGGATGACGGCGCTGAAGCTGGGCTTGCACTCTGCCTTCTGCTCCAGTTCCAAGCACTCCAGAAAGCGGTTGTCCTCTGAAACGCACACCAGGCAACCACCACCTCAGCTCAGCTTTCTTTTGCTTGTTTGTTTCGTGTGCTGGATTTGTCCCACGACAACAGGAACCAGAACACCGGAGTGTAATTCTGTGAGCTACTTGACATCCGCCGTCCCTCACACACATACCAGGAATGAGAAGAAAATCTCCCTCAATGTGTGTCCAACATGTACTAGCTCAGGTATCTTTACCGACGCTTTTTATCAAAGTCTTGGGGCGACCTGCGGGAGGGGTGTACCTTCAGTGGGCGAGCCCCTCTTGGCGTGGACCCCCGCCATCATGGCCATGGACGACAGTCTGCCAATGGCTTTGATGGCATGGCCCGTTTTCTGCCATTTCCTCCTCAGGATGTATTTTTTCATCCTCTCCTTGGACAGCTTCTTGGCCTTCATGGTGTTGGTGTCCTGCTTGAGCCAGGGGTGCTCCAGACACTGGGGGCAGCTCAGACGTGCCCTGCAAGCACAAAGCCACCAGTGGTGAGACCTCTACTTTCCTTCCTCCCCCGATTACACATTTCTGTGGTTTTCCCATTATTAGGCAACTGTGCCGAACACGAGGCCCGTCTGACCGCCAACCCCGCTCTCGACAAAGTGCATGGAAATGAGACTGAACGCTGACTTCATGTCCTTCTTGAGCAGCCTGGTGATGAAATCCTTGGCGTCGTCCGAGATCTCGTCAAAGGCCTCGTCCTCAAAGTCCCACGTGGCCGAAGTCACGTTGGCCAATGTCTCGTTGTCGTTGTCACCCATGAAGGGTGACAGGCCGCTCAGCCTGACAGGGAGAAACAAAATGGAATACTCAACCTATGGAACAGATCACCAAGGAAATCGCGGCGCGGCTATGTGCTACTAGTAAAAACGAAGAGACGGCTTCGGTTTTGCACATGTAACTGAAGCGGTACTGACAGCATGGAGGAGAATACTCTGCAGTAACTCCCAGATGACTTTGCTGCGTAACTGATATGCATCGTTGACAATATCTAACAGATGACTCTGGGTGTGTACTTGCAAGCGACGAGCATTAGTGGCAGTAGGACTGCGATCCTCTCCATGCGACCGATATGCCATACTCACAGAATGTAGCAGATGACGCCGATGCTCCACATGTCGGTGGGGTAGCTGATGGCCTCGTAGTTGATGACTTCGGGTGCCACAAACTCGGGCGTTCCGAACAAAACTTTAAGGGTTCCGGCATTTTCTGCGAAAGACGAAGAACAGGGTCCGTCGGGTTAGGAGGCGACTGACTCCAAGGTTGGCTCGGTGCTAGCTAGTCTGAAGTGGAGGAGCCGCTAAGGTCACCTAGCCGCCTGGCCAGGCCAAAGTCGATGAGTTTGATCTTGCTGCCCATCTTGTTGACACACATGATGTTCTCAGGTTTGAGGTCCAGGTGCACGATGCCCTGCTTGTGGATGAAGCCCACCCCGTCCACAATCTGCAGCATGTACTTGATCACCTCGCGCTCCGACAACTCAAAGTCCTCGTCGATGATGCGCTCAAACAGCTCGCCGCCGGAGATCCTGCCCAACAAAGGAAGTGAGTCACAAGTGCCAGGGAAAGCCAAGTCGAGCAAGAGGGCAATCTGAAGTCAAGTCAAGTCTTTTTATCTTGGCCAAGTCATAATTGAACAAAAAGGGTCCAATAATATGATGATTGGGCCTTCCTGGACTTCTGTCTTCACAAAGGCCAGATACTGCAGGTAAGCGACTTGACTTATCACAAGACTTGATTGCACCTCACTTGCCTAAGACAAAAGTCATTGGGTCTTTGATTTGTCAACATAAACGGGGTCAAGTCACGCAGGTCTTAAGCCAATTCTGACGCAAGTCCCAAAAGTCATTTTGTCATGGGCAAGTCAAGTCAGGTCACAGGTTACTTCAAGTCAAGGCCCAAGTGAGCCAGACAGATCCTCAAGTTACACATGTGCAGGTCTCAAGCAAGTCCCAAAAGTCCTTTTGTCTTGGGCAAGTCAAGTCAGGTCACGGGTCATCTCAAGTCAAGTCAGGTCTTGTCATAAGCCAAGTCCCATGTCAGGTTTGAATTTTCAAGGTTTTACCTGAAACTGGTCTTCATAAAGGGATCAGAATAATGCGGCCAAATAATGATTTGATTGGCCAATTTATCAAATCTGTATGCACATATTACAGCTCATCAAGTCTCAAGTCACGTCCTTCCTCGATAATTCCCCAAAACCACGTTGAATCACAAGTCATTTCATTTTTGCCGGGTCAAGTCACGGTGACTCGAGACAACTCGAGTCCACTTGACAATGATGCCGTCAGACCTGAATTCTAGATTTGACCTTTGGATCAAATGAACAATCGAGTCTGTCAAGACAAGTCCTGAGTCTTTAACTCCAAAGTCAAGTCACAAGCCTTTTGTCATCACAAAAGTGATGAGACCAAGATGCAATGGCTCAAGTCCCCATCTCTGCTGTAAACCTTTGAGAAAGTATCCGGTTCAGTAACTTTAAACATTATCATTCCTGTTCCTGGACAGTTCCCGTTTGCATTTTGATTAACAACTTGGAACTAGCACAGTTCTTACACTATGCCCTTCAGAGGACTATTGTTTCCAATATCATCCGAAATTAATTGTGACCTTTTCTTGGGTCCACTTGCTTTTCGAGCGATTTTGAATGATCTCACCACAGAGCTGAAAAAGATTGAGTGACATCGTCTACACGTTCAAGTGTAGCTGAGAAAAGTCAACGATTTGGAAAGGTTTTGACTACACCATGTCAACGTTTGAATGTCTGGCTCTTGGAATGCCATGTATCGGTCAGGTAGGGACAGATCGATATCGTTATTCTGACAAGTGTTAACGTTTACATTTCGTTTGGGGGGGTATTTCTCTATTCAATCATCCATACACTCAAAGTCGCCGGCTACAATAATGTTTGCGCGCAGTGGATTTTTTGAGACTAAGGCGAATAGGCCTGCCTATTCGCAGTTCTCTTTTCTTCTTTTCTCACGTGTGTATTAATGAGTCCGTTTGGGCTCCTTATCTAATGCCTTGAGACACCACAAGATGGCCCCAAAGCCCACAGACTAGGAAGCATCTTTAGACGCTGGCCAAGGCGCAATGCACACCAGCCAGCGTCCTTGCTCTTTTCCTGCATTTTGAACAAGTCAAATCATCTGGAGCCGCCTCACATTTGGGGCTTCGAATCCGGGCTCCAAAAAGCTCAAAATCATCCCTTGATGTGAATGTGAACCCAATAAGGATAAGTGGTCTTGAAAATGGACGGCTCTTGAAAAGGAGCATCTGAAGTGAGCAAAAGTCAAGTCAGTCAAGTCATGTCTGAAGTCTAATTTGAGTCACAAGTCATCTGAAGAGCGGCTCGAGTCAACTCGGGCCCCGATGGGGGTTGCCACGTGTGGTTGGAGCAGCCGCAAGTCCCCTACATCTCCAGCACCACCACGATGTCTGACTTTCCCTCGAAGGCGTCCACGCACTGGACCAGCTTGGGGTGGTGGAGGCTGTTCATGATGCCGATCTCTTGCCGAACGTTGTCTTTGTCCTTGGCCGAGTATGCCTTGATGAACTTTCCCGCCCACACCTTCTTGGTGGCCTTCTCCACCAGCTTGAACACCTGACCAAACTTGCCCCTGTGACACCAACACAGACATTCATCCGCCTTCCATCGCCTATGATGGCTGAACTCATTTCAGCTGCGTTCAAGCATGTCAAAGCCCCGCCGGCTTTTTGAGATGACAGGCTTTACCCGCAATATGGTGCGTACCTCGCAATAGCGCAGCTTTTCAAACAATTGCTTTCTGGGGGGCTTTTGACAGGATACAGGTACTCCCCCACTTTCATGTTGCTTTCTGACCATTTGATTGTGTCTCCCTTTGATACGCAAATTGGTGAGGCCAGTTTGTGCAGTTTGATGAGCTGGTTTTCAAATACCCACAAATTGCCTGGCACTTTGTTGGTTGTCTGAGCTGACCAACTAGGAAAGATTAATTTCAGGTTTGGGCCATATTCGAGTCCAAAATGTTCTCGATGCGGCCCCGCTAGTCCGAACACTGCATTCTGATAAATCTTGCGTTTACGGAATATGAATGATGCAGCAAAATGCAAAACCTTGGCCACTCGTTGGTGACTCAACATGACATCACAGTTGCTCAGGGCATACACAGGTCATGACCAATCATGGCTCAGTTGTTTTCTGAGGTTGGTCATGTGACATCTGCATACTGAGCTGCAATTGGTCATTACCTGACCAACTGTGATGTCATTTGCATCAGCAAGTGGCAAAATGGCCGCCCCCTGAGACGGCTGCATTTTGCTGCGTCATTTCTATTCCACAAACGCAAGACTCATCAGAGTGCTGTCGAACATCTCGATGGAAAGAACATTTGGGACTTGGACAGCTGCGCGCATTTCCTGACTGAAGTGCTGACTTAGGTAGCCCCCCTCCCCTACATTGACACCAATGGCAATGGCAATGGCACCTATGCATGGATGTCATTGCGCCAAAGTAGCTTGCTAGTGCAAATGCTTCAAGTTCTTACGTTCCCAGCCTCTCCTCCACGTCGTACAGCTCCTTCACCTTCACGTCCGTTCGCACCGTCACCTGCCTGTAGTCGGGCTCCTTCTCCGAGTCTGCCACATGGAAAGACTGCGTCAGAGCACTCACGCAATGGTCAAAATAACATCGGAATCACGACACAACATCACACGCGTGCGAGTCACGAGGACGTTCCAAGCCTTAAACGGAAACCAAAAGTCAAGTCATGACTTGAGCTAGCAAGTCCCAAGTCATCTTAAAATCTTTCTCTGTCCTAACCTATTTGCATACTACTTGCGTTAGTTAGCTTAGCGCTACTACCACAGTCACCCTCACAGTGTTTCTTTGTGAAAACTCATTCACTGCCATCGATGGCTCTAGAAGTCAAAGGGGCGTTGCTTTACCTGGGCTTGCAGCCAATGACTATCAAACGTCCCAAAGCAGTATCCATATTGGCTAAAACAATTTTGGTACTCAAATCAGCACGGGAGGGGGTTGTTTGCTGCTCATTTTTGGCCCGGTGACCCACCGACCCCATGGCAGCGACTTGTTGCCCACTTTTGCTGATTGTGACGTCTCTGACCATTCCAGCAACTCAAATAACAACGATATAGTCAAGAAATAACAAAGCAAAATAATAAAGATATAACCAAGAAAATAAAATTGCACCAACTGCGGTCTTGGTGTTAGCGGCAATCTTATTTCCTGCACATGGAGGGAAGGAAGCGATGAATCTGCCCTGTTAATGACTGGGGAATCCTAAAAACTGCTCATTTACTGTTGTGAAATCCTGAGCTCTGGCTCACCTGCAGTCGGACTCAATTGTATTTCTGTTTCAGTGACTGTGTTTAGGATGAATGGCCATGATATACTCAATCTAATTGTGTCCAAACAATATAGCAATGTTGAAAATGAACGTTTAACTTTGGTTTTCAATTGCATTTCCCGGCCGGGCCAATGCTGATCCTTGAATGTTCTTTCATCCGGGTAGACTCCCTTTTTCTTTTCGTCCCTTCAGAGAAAACATTTTGATTTTTGGGTTGTTTTGCAGCTTCTGCCTTGACACCAATAATTGCGCATGGATGTGAGAATCGACTACGGTCTTCGTAACGAATGGGGACATAGGCCGTAAAGAAGTCAGCACATTTGTAGTTGTTTTTTTTGTGGCTGGGTTGGAGCCAACATCCTCACAGTTGCGTAGTGCCAGTAAAAACGATACAGACCCCCTCAGGCCATGACAAACGTACCATTCAACCAGTCGATGTTTCACCAGAAGAGTTATTTTATTAAGGTCGAAAACCTACCCGGTGTTGCTTTATGGTAGAAAACGAGGAAAATTATAGCTTTTTTTCTTGCAAAGTACATTCATGAAATTTCTTTTTCCCCCAAAATGTACATTTCTCCTCAAACGTATTTTTTTCTCTCAAACAAATATGACCTTTTGCGATAGAAGCTAACTTGTTTCTCCCAAAAAAATCTGACAATTTTTTTTCAAGAAAAAGGTGATGTCTTGCAAGAAAAAACGGAATTTTACATACGTTTGGTTATTTATTTATCTATTTTTTTAAGGAACATGTTTTTATTTTTTTCTTTAAAGAAAAATGTCCATTTTGGGAGGCAGAAAAAAGCAGTTTTGAAAATTTAGATTTAAAAAAACAAAAAACAAACTCTAAAGTCATGCCATGTCAGTGTAGTTCAACTTAGGTCCAGCAAAGTCAAGTTGAGTTTCTCATAAGTTTTAAGTAGAGTCAGCAAAAGGGAGTCCCCCACATCTGAAATGAACCATCAGATGGCGTGATACCAATTAAACCGTTTTGGTGTGACTGTAAACAGGAAGTGTGCGTATCTGTACCATCCTCCTCCTCCTCCGCCTCCTCCTGGTTCTCTGTCGACGGACGAAAAACACAATGAGTTACTCGGGTGGGTTCGGTCACACCGTTCCACAAGCTTTGCCGGCGTGTCCTCACCGTTGTCGTCCACCAGGCCCACAGTGACTTCCTCGGACTCGGCGCTCGGCTCGCTGATGCCATAGACGTTCTCCGCTCGAATCCGGAACTTATATTGGCGCTCAGGAAGAAGGTTCTGGCGGTGGACGGAAAGATGATGAGACGGCGGACATGGTCATGGACATGTTTACAGACAGGGCCGTAATCACGGACTAAAGCCGAAGCAAGGCGCGAGTTCCTGCAACTTAAAGGTTCACGTGGCCCATGAGGTTTGCATTTCCAGCGCAGCTCAAAATTCAGGCTAAGCGAACTGTGTTCCACCAATCAGCGGTCATACGCACAGCTTGCCTTGCCCAAAAAAACGTATGATTAGCTGCCACTGCTACATCCCAGTAGGACCCCCCCCCCCGCCCCACTACATCCAGTCGAGAACGGCGTAATTATGGTGTGGCGGCGCAATTACGACTCTTAGAAACCCTAACAAACTTGACTGTTTGGATTTTGTTCAAATATCTGGACAATACTTGTTGGACTGGAATATCAGCGAAGCCTGTCCTTTCTGCCTGAATGCATCAGTCAGTCGTATTGTAGTGAGGCGTGTCCTGACAAGAACTCAGTGAAGGACGACATTGTAATGTGTCAAGGACAAGGAAAGAGAAATCCACGTCACCTCCATGGTAAGAGACATGGACAAGGACATAGAGGCAAGGACATGGTCTGAGAATGGGTCATCGTGGACAAAGACATAAACACAGACAAGACGTAGCGGTAGAGACATGTAGACGGACGCACTTGGACATTGTAGGATGTGCTGTTGCAGGACATGAGCGGCGTCCACTTGCGGTCCACAGAGTTGTACATCTCCAAGTGGTAGGTCTGCACGGCACTGCCGCCATCGTAGGTGGGACCGTACCAGGACAGAGTCAGACTGGAACGTCTCACGTCGGACAGGGCCGGAACTTTTGCGGGCGGGTCCGGCTTGTCTGCAGGATGGAGGACATTTTGGACACCAACTACATCTCACAGCACTGCTTTGCCACTCAATGAGTCCGCTCAAGCTGCTAACGAAGTTAGCGTCATTCTTCTTGGACAAACGAGTCGTACGTGGTTGTTTTAGAAAATATTGGACATGTCTTTTCTTGGACAGAGCAAAGCGTGTGCGGGAGAAGGAGGGCTCGCATGCCCAGGCAGAGGTCACCCGAAGGCTCATCTGACAGGAAATGTGAGCAGTCGCTCCTCCGCTGCCATAAAAGGCATCTGCACTCCCTTCATGTTTCCCCAAACACAGATCGGTCAACCCATACCGACCCGACCACCTTAGCTTAGTTTAGCGTGGCGACAGTTAGCCGAGATGTGCCGCGCCCAAATGCTCGGTACGCACAGATGCTCAACGTGCTAATGCTAACATACCAACGTGGATATGCTCCAGGACATTAGACATGGCTCAGGACAAAGATGTTGAGATAGACATGATCATAGACATGGTAGATGAAGACATTTACACAGGGATGGACATGGATGTGGTCCAGGACAGAGATGAAAACATCAACATGGTTAAGAGACATGTCACATGGACATGGTCGTGGTTGTGGGCACAACCTTCGGCCCAGTACCGTTCAAATCTTTCGACTGATGAACTGTGACAGACCCATGCCGAAAGATCAGGCATTGAACACTTCTGGTCATATCGTGCACAGTCTGCTCCGAGAATCGCAACACACGTCAAGGTTCTGCCCCATCACCAATCCTGAACCAAGTCCTTCCAGGCAGAAATCTTGCATGATCACAGGCCATCTCTCAAAAACAAACAGACTCCCCGTTATGCACCAATGTTTGCCTAGTGTTATTGAAAAGGACCAGAAGCAGGAGCGCGTTGTAAAATAACCATATCAGGGAAAAAAAAAAAAGACTTGCTTTGGAAAATACGTGGGGAACCCACTTTTATACAAACAACTACATTGGGTAGCTTCTTTCAATTGGCTACATTCCGTTCGTGTCACAGTTGACCAAGTCAAATGACTCGAGACCCCGTTCCCCGCAGACAATTTTTGGTCGTGAATGTTGAACACGTTTAATATTTAAGATAGTCGTCCTGACAAGTTTTAGAACCCATAACATGGACAAATCACGTGCTAAAATGCTAACTTGCTAGTTAGTACGAAAGGGTTAAAACTAATGCCAATGCTAATATTAATTCTAGTTAATGCTAATCTTAAACCTAAATGTGCATGCCAATGATATCATGCAAATTCTGGGGCTCCTGCTAGTGTTCATGCTAACACAACCCTATCCCTAATATTCAAGCTATAATGCTAACCCACTAAACTTCTAATACAACCAATTTCATGTCAATACTAATATGCTGATGCTAAACTGCCAAAATGAACTGGTTAATGTTAATGCTATAGCTTAGCCTTAACCTAAAGTCTACGCTAAAGATTTCTAACCTTCCAATATTAAAGATTTGATGTGAGCGCTAATGTAATGTCAATGCACAAAGACTAATATGTGTGATAATGTGCATGTTAATTTCATGCCAATTGTTCAATTGCTACTGCCGTTTTTGATTGTTAAGTTCTAGTGTATTTTCTCCCATTTTGGTGAGCCATTTCTGTTGTAGTTATCAGAGTTTTTCTTTCACCGGTAAGGTTTCTTTCAAGGGTAAGGTGCCATTTTTGTTCCAACTGTTTTGTCTTTTGTCTTCTTTCTGTTAGTTTAGCAAGATAGGTTTCATGGATGTATTTGGGTTTTTTTCCTTCTTTTTTTGTAGGTCTTCACAGGGTTTAGTTAGCGAACTCCCTCAATGACTTGCCAGTTAAGTATCTGTGACTACAGCCAAACTCTGGCAGGGTTTTCACTTTTTTGACCTGTATTTGACACATCTGAACCTAACCTATTAAACAGAATTATGCTAACATGACAATGCTACCACGCTAATGCTAATGTCCATGCTAACTTTCATGCTAATGTCAAGTCAATGTTCATGCGACTGCTAACATGTTAAACTAAACCTAACCTAAGCTAATTAACACAGTGATGCCAACATGTGAGTGCTAGCTTGAGAATGCTAAAATGCTAATGTCACACCAATGCTAATCTAACCCTAACATAACATATACACATTTATACTGTACATATATACACACATATATATATATATATATACATATACATATATATACATATACATATATATACATATATATACATATATATATACATATATATACATATATATACATATATATATACATATATATACACACATATATATATATATTTACACACACATACATACACCCACACACATACACACACACACACACACCCACCCACGCACGCACGCACACACACACACCCACCCCCACACCCCCACCCACGCACACACACACACACACACACACACACACACACACACACACACACACACACACACACACACACACACAGGTTGTGAATGCCAACAGGCTAATGCTATGACGCTAGCAGGCAAATTCCTCACCCACAATGGTGAGGTTAAGCGCAGCCTGCCGGAGGCCATACTGGTTCCTCAGCTCAATGGTGTAGCATCCGCAGTGCTCCTGCTGTCCACTGGCGATGGTCAGCAGGCTGCTGCTGTCCGTACTGCGGATGGACGTCCCTGCCGCGCCTTCCTGGATCTGGACACACGCGGCCCACGTTCAAACGCGGCGCGCGCGCAGGCACACCCGCGCGCTCACGCCGCGGCGTCTCACCGGTTTCCTGAACTTGAGCCAAGTGCAGCTGATTGGCGGAGCTCCAGAGAACTTGCAGAGGATCTCCACCTTCTCCCCCGCCAGGATCTTCATGTCCTCCGGGAACTGAACGATGTGAGGGGGCAGCGCTGCACGCACGCAGGCACGCAGGCACGCAGGCACGCAGGCACGCATCAGTAAGCAAGCACGAATGCTGTGTGTGTGTTAGTGTGTCACCTTGCTTGGGAGGCGTCTTGGCCGTGGGCTTCTTTATTCGAGCTTCACCTGACAACACAAACGCGCGCACTGTGACTTGGCCAGGCCCATATTTGGGAAACTTCCTGCTTGCCTTCTGTTGGAGCTCTCTTCGCATGCTCTGTCTCCCCGAGATCTAAATTCCTACTTTTACACCAACCGTCCTTTTTTACTAGCACGAGCAGACATAGCTCATATGTGAGTGAGGTCGCTGTAGTGTGCATATTTGTGTGCGCGCAAGCAAAGCAGCGTTCCCAGCCTGCATGTCCTTATTGGGACAAAAAGAGCGAGGTGGCGGCTTCTTCTTTTTCCACTCGCTCTTCTATTCATCATGAGCCGTCTTGAGATTGGCAGTCCTATTACTACGACTATTAGCGTTCAAGTGATTATTCTTGCGCTTCTTGTGATTTTGTCCACTTACTCTCCGAGGTGGCCGCCGCCGTCTTCTTCTTGGAATTCTTGTCAGCCGCAGACTTTTCCGGAGGATCTGCCGACACAAAAGTCTTCAAACACTTCGGCGTAACATACGTCAGGTTTGGTTTGATTTACAAGCGTACATCCGCTCACCAGTGAGCCGACTTACGAGGTTTCCTGTCGCTTGGCAGACTTTTTGTCTCCAGTTGAGAGCCACAATTCGAATTACGAGCAGCTTGGGAAAGTTTCAAAATGAAAAAGGAGCGACGCAGAAACCACACGCCGTCATTTCCGAGTCTGCTCGCTCGATGCTAACACACAATGAAGCTAACAAAACGAGCATCACTGTGGCACTGGCTGTCAACCTTTATGTGTCGCCTGTTTGAGTACAAACGGGGCGCAGATTTCTGTTTTTTGTTTTGTTTTTTGGGTCACATGTTATATTTCAATGGGGACAGGTGATCAGCAATCCAAACGTTTGGGGTCACTAGCGTCCTCTCGTAAGCCAAGACACCGCCGCGTGATTCTGCATTCATTCGGATCCAAATATTTCTTACCGTCCACCAGCACCAAACACGAACATTCGGCCCGGCCCGTCGAGTTCTCCACTTTGCATTTGTACTCCCCTTCGTCCTCGGGCAGCGCCTTGTCGATGCTCAGCGAGCACACGCCGCCTGACGCACACGCACAAACAAAACAAAACAAAACAAAACAAAACACGATCATCAAAAATGATAAGAAGAGTCGTGATAACAGTGCATTCCTTTTCAGCTGTTCTTTTGAAAAGGATGAAATGGCAATGATCTCAACGGTTGGAATGCTTTGAATTCGTCAAGAAATCAACAGATTGAAGTTGCTTCAAGTGTAGCAATAATCTTGCAAGAAAATAGGTCTTCTGGCCTTTATTTTGAAAATGTGAAAGGTTTTGGGAACGGGAGCTGTTGGAAGGCTTCACATCAGTCAAGAAATCTGGCAATTAAAGCGAAGGGTTAAATCTTCAACGTATGTCTTTATTGCCAAAAGTCGAACAGTTTGCAGAATTTGGGTGAGCTCGGCAGAATAAATCTGTCAGGAAATGTGATGAAAGGAGGGAAAGTTCAATTTGGGCTTGTACTTTGAAAATGTGAAGACATTTTGGGGCCCGTTTTCCCCCAAAAGCAATAGCAGTACAAGAATTCACTCACCGACGATGAGCCCGACCGATTGTCGGCCACGCCAATATTTGGCATTTTGACGCACATTGGCATCCGCCCCTTTAAAAATTTGACAGCTGATCCGTTTCAAAGTGGATTCACTTCAGGGAACTAGTTAGTCCATTTCCAATTAACCTTGAGCCTGGCCACGTTGGATTTTTTGGTTTGAACTTCCAACAAGGACCAGTGGCGCTTCAACATTTCAGTCGGATTGAAATTTGGGAAAACATTTGGGAGCTATTTGTTTGTTGACGATGTTTTCCTTGAACTTTGTAAGACTCCCTGCACCTTCTGTTGTCATTTGAAAACCCTCTCCAACATTGAACATGTCGCAAATCTGAAAACTTGTTTGGTACACATATTAGCAAATCTGACAACTTGTTTGGTAAACATATGCTTCAAGAGGAAGTCAACCCAAACATATTTTTTCCCAGAATATGTTTTATGCAGGCCTCCTAGTTGAACCACGGCATACTGATGAATATTGCCTTTGTGGAATAAGAGTGACTCCGTTTTGAGCCATCTGAGGGGGCAGCCATTTTGTCCCTTCTGTCGACTGAAAATGACATCGCAGTAGCTCAGGGCTCAGATAACAACCAATCATGGCTCAGCTTCAGAAAACAGGTGAGTTGGGATTGGTCCTTACCTGAGCAACTGCGATGTCATTTTCAGTCGACAGAAGGGACAAAATGGCCGCCCCCTCAGCTGGCTAAAAGCAGGTGCATTTTGCTGTTGAACTCCTATTCCACAAAGGCAATACTCATCAGCATGCCTTGTCTCAACTAGGGGCCTGCTGGGAACATATTCTGGAAAAAAAATATGCCTGGGTTGACTTCACCCTTTAAGGCATTTCAATCAAGGGAAAAAACGAGGTATTATTTTGAGTCCCTTTTACTGCAAATGCATATGGCTCATCTGTCCCCTTGACTAGCGATAACGGCCGTCTCGGTCGGTACTGACTCAGTGTAGTCCAGAGGTGGCGCTAAGTCGCAGGCAAATCTGGAGAGGGAACCTTTGCGTTCCAAGCAACTCCCCAGTTTGTGCGGAAAAAGACAACAAAGGCAAAAGAGCAAATCCAACGGGTCAGGTGGAAACTAAGGGGGGCAAAGCGGGGCCAGGCGCTGCCGAGAAGCTGCCGGACGTCTCCGGCGCCCGTACCCATGCGCCCGTGCGCTCGTGCGGCCCCTCCTCACCCTGGGTGCAGCCCGTTGGAGCCAGCCTCTCCCCTCGGGCTGCGGCCCATCTGGACCCCAACCTCCCAGCTTCTTCCCCTCGCCTGAAGACTAAAGCTTCAAAAGTCACACCTACACCTGATGCGTGTTGCACGTTGCTTTGGTCCTTACTCCAGTCATACCTTTCATTGGTTATGATGATGGTGATGAGTACTCTTTCTGTTTCATGTTGCACCTTCACGCCCCAAATAGGGACAATACATTGACACCGATTCTGACTCTGATCCTGACATTTCAAGTAAGTCCAGTCGTGTTGTCGATTGACCAAAGTCCAGTCAAGCCAAACAATCTGCCTCAGTCAAAGTGGCAGAAAGACAATATGTGGTCACCGATCAAAACACAAAATAAATTCATGTGTGGCTCTGAAAATCAGATGAACACACTAACGTACATTCACATCACAAATTGGAGGATGAAAATAGTCTTTGTATTACTTTGAAGAATGTGTTTAATTACAAACAAACAAACGTTGCGGATGACTTCGTTAAAGTTGTGTCCAAAAGATCTGATCCCCGCATACAATTGTTTTGGTCTTTGGAGCTTCCCTCGTGACGCGTGCGCAACCAACCGGGCTCAGCCCTCGCCCGGTGCCACCTTGCTGCCGGTGCCGCTCGGCACACGAGAAACAAACGACTGTTTTTCCATCAAAAACAAAGGGCATACTCAAAAATTTTCAATCACTCGTCAAGTCACGGAGTTCATGTCAAAGTCAAGTCCGAGGCTCGCGGATGCCAAGCTGAAGTCAAGGCCGGTCGAGCAAGTCGCAGGTCCCGCCACTCGAGTCGCGCTCCTTTGCAGACGCAACATTTGAAATCAACACGAGGGCAAATGATTTGGAACTAACATCTTTCCCCGTCTGTCTTGCTTGCGACCGTCCTCCATAACTCACTCTGCTCAACCAGGGCTTTGCAAAGGTGTGTGTGGAGAGAGGTTGGGGCAGTGGGGGGGGTAGGGTCGACGGGGCAGCGGCCCCCGGCGGCCACTATTTGTTGGGGGTGGAACTTTCCCAGCCAAATACTTGCAAAACATGCCGAGTCACTCACAAGGCCACCATTTTGTCCCCGCTCAGGTTGACGCGGTGCTATAGCGTACCGACGGCTAGCATGCTAGCCGTGCAAACTTGGACCCGAGCACAGGGCGCCAAATTCAACCCTCCTTGTTTTCGCCCACCAAAGTTGCTCTCTTGCTATAGTATGTTAGCAAGCTAGCCTCTTGCAAACTAGCACGAAACTCACTTCTTAGCGATTTGCCTTTGTGCTTTTGTACTTGTGACGCTACCTTGCAAGAAGACTGCTCTTCTGGGTGTGTGTAGGTGAGGAGTGCGGGCATATGGGTGCGCTGACCTTGGTTTTTGAGGACGATGAACTTGGAGGCTTTGACAAGTTTCCCGTCGAGCGTCCAGCTGGCGCTGACGTCGCAGGCGGGGTCCAGTCGGCACTGCAGGTGCAGGCGCTGGCCGTCCACGACCGTCACGTCGCTCAGCTTCTCGGCGAAGTGCGGTACCTTGCCGCTGCCGCCGTCCTTCACGCAGTTGTTGACCACCTGGCCGCCCTGACCGTTCTTGTCCACGTCGCCCGTCTTCTTCTCCTCGGCGTCGTTCTTCTTGGCGGGCGCCTGCACCGGGCCGGCCGCCTTGCCGCCAGCGCCGGCCTTCTTCCCCAGCACGGCACGGAAGTCCATCTGCGCCGCGGCGCCGCTGGCCGCCTTGCGCTCGTCCTCCGTCTTGGTCTTGACTCCCTTCAAGTTGGCCTTAAAATCCATGGCGGTGAGGCGGCGCCCTCCCGCCCTCCACGCTCGGTCGCTCTGGTCCCGGTTGCTTGTCTCTCTCCTGGTGCCCTAGCGGCGGGTGGGCGCGGAGTTGCTCCCCGCAGCCCTCTGGCGCCCGTCCTGACCTCCTCCTGCTCCTCCCCGCTTGGCCTCCTGCTGCGGCTGCTATTTCTTCAAGTTCTCAGAGTTTTTCTTGCAGTCAGTCTTGCTCTTGTTCCGAAGTTCCTTGCGCCTCTTGCTTGGCCTCTCTCCAAGGTGGACTGGCCCTTCTTTTCCTCTATGTAGTTTTGTTTCAGGCAGGCACTCGTCCTTTGCTCCCTGCTTGACTTGCTGCCAGCGTGGACTCCTTTTGCTCCTGCCTCCAGCTGGGTCGCTTTTCTTGGAGTTGTTGGTCTAGTGGTTGTTCAGGTGTTCCTTACTTGGCCTCCCGACAGTGTGTATTGACCTCACCTCCTGCTGGTTCTCCTGCTGCCGCACCTCCTTCTACTTGTAGTTTTTCTTCACGTTCTGCTGCTTCTTCTTCCGACACTCCGTCATTCCTCCTTGCTTGGCTTGCTGCCACCGAGAACTCCTTTCGCTCTGCCAGTGCTCGTCCTTTTCCTTCTTCTAATTCTTTCTGTGCTTCCTTTTCTTCAAGTGCTTGCGCTCGCCGTCAGGCCTCCTGCCACTGTGAACGGACTCTGCCGCCTCCTCCTCCTCTTCCTCGGCGGATGGAGCCAAGAAGAGAATAAACAGCTGGGTTAAAGCCCCCGGCCTGGAAGAGTGGTGCTGGCCCCCCGCCCCCTGCAGCTGGGGCGGGGGACAGTGGGGATATGGAGGAAGGGGGGGGGGGGGTGTGGGTGAGGGCGGGGGCGGGGGTGGGGGGGATTGAGCGGTGGTCTTACATCACATGAAGTGAGTGTCATGGCCAAATAAGGCCATGGAGCCTGAAGCCCGTCAGAGCCGACTCGCCTTCGCGGGTTCCCATGGAACGTCGCGTTGGGCAGGAAGTGCTCTTTTCGGGGCGCCCGTCAATCAAAAGTGACATTGATTGATTGGCACTCCAACAGGAAGCGATGTCACGGTGCACTTGAGAAGGGGGCACAGGGTAAGCCTCGGTCCGGGCAAACAGGAAGAGACGCGTTGATGGGAGGATTAGAGAAACTTTGGGGAATATCAGCGAGCGGGATGACGATGATGGGGGAGGTGAGGGATGGCAAAAGTAGCCGCTACATCAAAACAAGAAAAAAAACGCTGTCATGGACATCCGAACACGGGCAAGTATGCGGAGGGTCTAGCGTGCGGACATGTGGTGGTAGGAGTGCCGTGTAGCTGCAAAACAACAAGAAGCTTGGAAAGATCGCATCTAGAAAACAAAAGCAGCC